>NW_022196172.1:0-183008 GCF_008641045.1 Pistacia vera
ACTATATGTTTCATTTTGTAAAAATTCAATTACATTTGTTTATTTACAAATGACGTTATAATTATTTGTGAGAAACAAAAAGGAGTGCCTATAATTTTTTTTAGCTAGAAGAGTTTTATGATGTTTTAATTCATAAACAGGTTTCATAGTTTTCTCACGTGACACATCTCGGTCACCTGAGTCTCGGGAGTGTGCCTGAAGCCTATAGGATAGGGAGGGTCGAGATGGGTCGTATCAAGTATTGCTATTGATTGATGTTGGGTGGAGTTCTGCCCACTCCGTGTTGAATGTTGTTAACAAGGCTTGTACATATTGCTATCTTTTTAGGGTTTATGGCAAATTGAGTGAGGTTCATATTGTTATATATTGTAGTTTACTTGATCGTTTGGGTTTATAAGGTGTTCAATGGACCTCGGTGATTAGTTGAAGTGCGCGTACGCTGGCCCGGACACCCCGGTTATAAAAAAAAAATCATGTGTTGTTATCAAAAAAAATATCATGTGTTATGATTTATAATGAATTCTTTAGTATGAATCCTAGCATAAGCCTGCCTAAGTATTATGTGGACCGTGACCTTAGTATAACTACAGTAAAAGTAAAGAACTGAATTATTTAATATTTTTTGCAGTCTCTGCACTGGCCTCTGGGGTGCTCGCGCAAGGAAATGTTTTCTTACGCCCGGATGAGTTTATCTGCAAATATGAAAGCATTATATTTCTAGTGTCAGATTTACTGATGGTAATGAAGTCTGGCCTTTGACGATAATCAAATAATGCTGAAATCTATCATATTTATGTGGACATGGAATTTTGTTTTACAATGGCCTACATTAGCTTGTTTAGGTGATGATTTGGGAATTCTGTCTTTTTTTGAGAAAAGCATATTAAACTATTTTATTTGATTTTACTGAAAAATTTATCAAATAACATATGTTGTTTACACAGGAATGTGTTAGTCCCTTCAACTGCTGTGACATTATTACTTCAACTACTCATAAAAGCCTTCGAGGTCCTAGGGTGGTATAATTTTTTATAGAAAGGGTACAGAGCCGAGGAAGAGAGGGATCCTTTTAAATCAAGGAGTTGAAAGTGATCGATATGACTTGGAGGATAAGATAAACTCCGCTGTCTTTCCATCATTACAAGGTGGACCGCATAATAACCACATTGCTGCTCTTGCGATAGCCTTAAAGCAGGTGGCTTCCCCTGAATATAAGGCATATATGCAGCAAGTGAAGAAGAATGCACAAGCATTAGCATTCGCATTGCTGAGAAAAAAATGTAGGCTTGTAACTGGATGCACAGACAACCATTTGTTACTTTGGGATCTAAGGCCTCTTGGATTAACAGGTATAAATATGAATATGCAATGTTGATTTGTCTTGTACTGCAATTTGCTTTTCTTTTTTATTGCTTTGTTTATGAGCCGTGTTTTTCTTAGTTGAGCTGAGTTATTTGTTAACTTCCATATTTCTTAGGAGTTTTTCTTAGTTGAGCTGAGTTATTTGTTAACTTCCATATTTCTTAGGAGTTTTACTTTTCATGAGAGGACTTCATGGATTATTTTGGTTAGGAAAATGCACATGAGCTGGATTCCAGGATAAAATCAAAAACTTTAATAATAATCAAGCCTGTCTTTCTGTCCCCATTCCATTTGGAGGGTATACATTAGTGTTTGGCTACTTTATGCTGAGAACAGTAGGATCTCTAACCAAGACTGAAGTTGAAAGCCATAGACTTTGGAGATAATATTTTGTTTGAAGACTCAGTACACTAGTTTACGATTCATTGTATTAGATTAGGGCATGTGGTTACTTAACAATTATGTGGGTGTTCACCAACCGATCTGTGCATAAGCATAAGCTTTTTATTTTAGTAATACTATGAAGTTGTAGATCCTTCTATAATATAAAGCATATGTTTCTTATCCATAAAAAAATAAAAAATAAAAAAATAAGTATACTATGAAAATGTAGCTCATCAATATATTTCTTGGGCTAGATATGTATGAGTCATCAACAAAAATCATGTATGGGTGGTTAATTCTCCATTTGGTTCTTAGTGGTGTTTTATATGTGTTGGGCCAGAAGGTGTAGCATCTATATATATTGTCTGGTTCTCCTGTTCTCATTCAATTCTAAATTTTCCCAAATTTTCTTTTCTTTACCTCAACTCTGTTCATCTCTTTCTTTATCTTATTAGTTCGGTCATTGCCAATTTTTAAGGTGGATCTCGTTTAAGGAATTCCAAGTTTGAGATTGTGATAAGACTTTATGAGGAAATACCCCAATACTGAGGAAATGGGTGCTTGATGACTGTGCTAGATATTTTACATTCATAATATTGTTGTTTCTGCAAAATAATTCCCTTTTATTCTCCTTTTCAGAGTTCATATTTGAGTTCATGCATGATTTAAATCTATGACGTAGTCAAAACTCCCATTGAATGAAACTGCTTCTCTATGTTTCAACGTCATTTGTACCTATGTTTCTTGTAATATGTATAAGCTAACACTTACAGACCCAGCCGAATAGTTATCAAAGCCTATTAACACAACTGCATCGTGAGGGAGGGAAAGTTATGGGTGCGATTAAGCATTTAAAGAAAGATAAAGATATAGGATAACTACGAAAGTTATGGGTGCGATTAAGCATTTAAAGAAAGATAAAGATATAGGATAACTACTTCTTAAAGTGTATTTTCTTAAAGAGAGGATAAGTTAGTTTTGAAATTTGATCAGAGAATAAGAATTTTAAGAGTCAAGATAAGTAAGAAATGGGAAGATTTTTATAAATGATTTCTTTTTGGGAGAGCTTTTGGGTGTCAATAGAAGTTTTTGCAAGGCGGAGGAGAGAGGTATCATTGAAGTAAAAAATTATAGTAGACTTAGAAAGTTTTTCGTGATAGAAATGAAACTATTTGTTCATCAAAAAGAGAGACAACGCGGAAGGAAAATTGTGATAGGGATCAAGAAGAGAAGAAATGGAAGGAAAATTGAGAGAGAATAAGAGGGAGGAATCAAAACTCATATTGCCTACTATTTAAATCAATGGTTGTCTCTCTTATTCAAACTAGGAAGAAAATCACTAGAAAAATAAATCAAAAATCCAATAAGGGAAATAAATAGTTTTTTATTGTTGGATAGATATTTAAAATGTCGTATATCAGTGTATATTTCACATTCACAATTTTTCTCATCGCCGAATTTGTCCACTCCTCTTTGTATTGTTGCATGTACCTGTAAGCCATCAAAGACAAATTGCTTTCATGAGGTGGAATGCCTAATCTAATTATCCTTCTGCTGTCTTTTCGGTAAATACTATGAGAAGGTTGTGAGCTCTGTCATATTACTGTCAACAAAGTAGCTATTTTCGGTGACAATGGTGCCATTACTCCTGGGGGAGTAAAGATTGGTAAGTGTGGATTTCATTAAATATTCAGTTGCAACTCTATTAACCTTGACTCGTTTACTGCTGTGAGAGATGTTTCGGCTGCTATAATATCTTTCAATATCCACAGGTACTCCTGCCATGACATCAAGAGGTTGCCTAGAGTCAGATTTTGAGACCATGGCTGACTTTCTCCTTAGAGCTGCACATATTGCAATAATGGTGTAGCGTGAACATGGAAAATTGCAAAAGGGTCTTCTGGAGAGTCTCCAGAGCAAAAAGGATATTTTAGAGCTTCGGACACAAGTCGAAACTTTTGCAACACAGTTTGCAATGCCGGGTTTTGACATTTGACTGGGTTTTGAAGATGCTCTGCGAAGGACTACTGACCTATATTCCAAACCAACCTTGTTGATAGGTAACAATCCGAGCTCTTATCCATCTACTGTCATAAATATCTCTCTGTGACTTTTTTTCTCGTTTCTTCCATGGGATAACATTTGATCACAAAGCATTACAGCATGGCAGAGATATATATCTTGTTACCTTTTCTATGGAGATTTGTGGATTGTTCAATAAGTGATTCTGGTTAAGAAATTGTGACCGCACTCTTCCAAAAATAGATTTGGAGGAAAGACTATGGCAACATAACAAAGATTTGATTCTTGAGCGATCGAATCCCTCGGTAAAACAAACCCGTCTTAATCTCTTCAAGCCCCAAATTCTTTTTAGTAATTACTAGTCTTTGACAAAGTGAGCGTCATAGTCGATAAACCTTATATTCACCTGTACACTTGTTAATATATTCTTGCTAAAGAATGAAAGTCTATATATGATACATCGTTGTATGAATTTCATTCTTCATTTCTTTCATGCATCCACTAATTTTCGGAGATGCTTTTGGTAAACACGGGGAATTGCAGAGGTGAGTGTTTGTACTTGGAACAACTTTTTTCTCAGTATTCCGATCATTATTTTCCTACCCCACCCGCAAAGGTGGAGAGAGTGTTACGTGCAACAATCACCTAATAAGAGCATACTGCTTAATAGAACATGATCTCATTAGATTTATGTTCATGCATTCATTGAATGGTAGATTTTTCCCAGGAGGTCGCATCTTCATAAAGTCGATCACTTGCCCTTACCCCAAAAGGTGGGATATTATATGGTCGATCTTTATTTATGAATGTTATGATAAATTTGATTGAGAAATACAGTGGCATTTTGGATTTGGATTTGGATGTTGTTCTCTCTACGTGGCTTTCCTAGAGAGATTTTTTTTTTTTCCTTAATTTAATTTTAATTTTGAAATCATTTTATTTTTTAATTTAGTTAAAAATCTACCTATTTTACATTCCAAATTGCAAGTCCGAGATTGTTTGTGTTCAAAGTTTAAAATTCCAAATATCAACATCAAAAATTAATTCTATAATTAATGATTGATTTAATAATCTATTAGTGGATAGTTCAAATGGCTAGGGCGAATTAGAGATAAGTGCACAATCTTAGACACCTTTGATTAAAAAAAAATGATTGATTTGATAAATTAACATTACATACACTTTTCATATTGGATTTGGCTATTTACATACAAGTACTTAATGTGAAATTAATAAATTTATTTAATATTATTATTATATATTAAAAATCAAATTTTATTATTAGTAGTGTATGTTTATCATTAAAATTTACAATTGCATCATTATATTATAAAATATTCTTTAGTTGTTATTTTAATTATTTTTTTATTTAATAACAATTTGTAGATAAATATGATAATATATAAGATAAATGTACGTTTATTTGATCACAATATTATAATCAAAATTATAATAATATGAGACAAATGTAGAGATGGCAATAGGCTGGGTCGGGGTCAGGTATCCCTTAGCCTAGGCCTAAGTCCGACCCCATGACAAAGGCCCTGTCACGGGGATGATGAGTAAAGCTCGACCCAACGGGCTTCTTGTAATCTCAGTCCCTGCCCATTTTTATAATGTAAATTTTTAAATATTAATAAATTTTAATTTTTTTTACATTTTTAATTATAAAAATAATTTTTAAATATTAATTTATTTTTGAATACTTACTAAATATTAATAAATTTTAATTTTTTTTTTTTATATATATGTAGGATAATTCTGTAATTAGATATATAGTATAAAGATAATTTAGTAAAATTAATAATAAAATGTCAGGCTGAACCTAAAGACATACACATGCTCGGCCCGTACTCGAGGGTGAGCCTTAAAATCAGTCTCAGGTCCAAACCCAAGCCCGCTAACATCAGGTAAAGCTCGACCTTTTCGGGACTGGCCGATTCGAGTGCCCGAAAATACCAGGTCCATTGCCATCTCTAGACAAATGTACAGTCATTTAATCATGAAAATTATAAATAAATATTATAAAACGAGTTGTCCAATAGAATTTTTGTAAAATTCCATTGATATTTTTTATCCCAAAAAATAAAAAATAAATAAATAAGTTTCCATTGATATTTATAAAAGGGATTATCCTAATGTTGAAGTATATTTGGAGAAGTGGGATCCATTTACTTTAATTATATATTTACTATTTAATATTTTGATTCTTTTTCTTAAATTCAAGACACCCCTGGAACCAATTAATTGACTTTAGAACCTTTGACTTACCTCTTTGAGTCATTCAAAGTAAACTAAGGAAAATGCTATATTTACACTCTTTTTTTACAAATTTTCTCTCACAATCACAACGTGACAACTCGCAATAGATCTCACTTGATAAATTATGAGTTATCACATCAAGATTATAAACAAAGTCGTGTGTATAGCATTACTCGTAAACTAAACTCTCAAATCTTTTATATTCATCATAAGGTTATATTTACTATAAATAATTTACTTATTATCCAACCTTTTTTTTATTAATATAAAGTATTTAAGCTTTCTTCAATTAAATTTTCTAGTTATATTCACATGGAACCATTAAAAGTAAAAAAGTGATTTCCGGTGGTAGTTCTTGATCTGGTGAACACTATTTTGGTCTTGGGGCAGGTACATTGCGGTGAACGTTTGCTGGGATCTTTGAAATAGTGGTGGAGGCCCTCCTTCTAACGCCAAAATGTTGATACATAAATCTACACCAACCAGCAAGATCCAATCGACCTTGTCGGGATCGAAACTGATGTGTGCGTGATTACAGGTAATCAACAATGAGTGAATGGTAATGCTAGACAATAAGTGACAAAGAGAACTTTCAAAGTGGTTCGGCAAAGTTAATTGCATACGTCCACTATGTTTTAATTATATGCTATGAGAGCTTACAATGTAGTTTTAATCTAGAATTCGAATCCCCCTCCTCATCGTTTTAGGGGTTATATATACAAGATTTACATAAAGGAAAGAGCAAAATTAAGGGGATTACAAATGATTTGAATCGCAATTCCGATATCCTTGCGATTGAGTACTATGATCGTGGAACGATAATTGTTGATCTAGTCATTCCTGCGATATTCGAGATCTAAAGTAATCTGGGGATTGATTGATTAATTCCTGAGATTGTCCGCAACTAGCTTGTGTGTTGCTCGACAAGCTTATGCTGGGTCGATCAATCATAGTCGCCAAGGTCATCCTAGGCCGAACTATATCCTCGCGTCAGCCCGAGCTTGGCGAAAAAACCACACACAACAATTAGCATTTCATCTTTACAGTGTTATAAATATGACCATGCTTTACTTAATTGAACATGGAAGCCGCCCACCAGGAGGTGCAACAGGAGAACACTGGACGCTGACCACCAGTGCCACCAACTCAGCACGCCGCAAACAATCAAGGGGTAAGGACATCAAATCCTGAGAACGGCCAGCTGATGGAGATGATCAAAACAGAACGTGGCTGAGCTGAAGAACCAACAACCAGTCACCTAGAACCCTGACCAGCTGCGCTTCACAAACGTTACCCCAACAGGTATGAATTCTATAGGTCGATAATCCGTTTCGTCACCACCAGGGGGCGATCAACACCGCCAACCTCGCAGGCAACTCCTCATGCACGAACGAGAGTCTCGCGGGCAAACAAACCCTAGGAGGCAATCAGGGAAATAGCCGTTGAGGGAAAGTGAAGGCGACGGACACCACCGAGAAGCTCAGTGGTATCCCCAGCGTCAACATGCCAATTTTAACCTACGCCAAAGGCAAGATCGATCTTCGCAGGCTCGCAAAGTGAGCCATGTGCGTCAATCTGCCAATGATCGATGTTCTGGTTATGATTGATGTTTCGGTTATAATCGACATCACAAGTAACGTACTGACGAGCATGATAACACCTACCAACCCAGCCATCATGAATCGACCTCATGTACCAACATGCGCATCAGAGGAGTTTCATAAGCAACAGACTTGTGAACCTATTTGCTCGAGGTACAGCTTAACAGAGCCAACCAGGGGAACCAAAATGAAGACTTGGATCACATGCAAAAGATGCTCGATGATCTAAAAGCTCGCTAGAATAACCTGAAGGAAGAAATAGTAAGTTCCTCCCTTTACAGAGGAAGTTCGACAGGCCCCACTCCCACAAGGATTCAAGGCACCAGAAAGCAAGTTCGACGAGATAAGAGACCCTAGAGATCACCTCGACAACTTTAATGACCTGATGGAGCTGCAGCAGGTCAGTGACTTAGCGAAATGTCAGTGCTTCATAGTCACATTAGTCAGAAATGCCAAGAGGTGGTACAAACGGCTAAAGGCGAACTCTATCAACTCTTGGCAACAATTCTCCGCCTTGTATCTGCAATAGTTTCAAGCGTGGAGAGAGTTCACAATATTGCTCAGCTACTTGAGCAACATTCGCCAAGAGCAAGACGAATCACTAACCTTGTATTTGACAAGATTCTAGAATGAGCAGGCAAAAGTCACTAATGCCCTTGAAGAATCCATTCGAACTCTCCTGATTGTAGGGATCAAGCCTAACACGGAGCTATGGAAAGAGCTCCAGAGCGAAGACCATGTGAGCCTGGCCAAATTATGCTAGATGGTCACAAAATACCAACGAGTAGAAAGCTCATTAGCTGCACTGGCCAGAACTCGACACAGGTGGCCTCGGACAAGAGAGAAGATCACCCCTCGGATAAGCGTAGGGGCCAAGACCGCAACGATAGGGATCGCAACAGATTCCTAAAAAAACAGAGAGTAGATAACCACGTAGACAGGCAGCTTTTCTCACAGTATGCATAGTACACCCCCTTACTCAAGACATCACCTACATCTTTAAGGTATCCCGAGAGGCGAAGAGGTTGCCCGCTCCAGAAAGAATGAGAGGGGCTCTAGGAAGAAGAGATCGGCAAAAATATTGTTAGTATCACAAGGATGTCAGGCACAATACGAATGACTGTCGAGCTCTGAAGGATGCCATTGAGGACTTGATAAGAAGAGGTCATTTGAAAGAATTTGTTAAGGCATAACCAGCTCGAGAGAATCCTAGCGAGCAAAGTAACCAGGTCTTTGTGAATATAATCTATGGAAGATCGAATATAGCAAGAAGCTCGAGGCGAGCCCGTGAGCAATACGCTCGGGAGGCCAGGACGAACTCAGTCCCCTGAATAATGAGTTACGAATAGAAGCCGCCCAAGCAACCTAAACAAGAAAGCAAGATAGTGGGGTTCACAGTCGACGAGTGCGAAACATCCCCTCGTCACAATCATGACGCGACTGTAATCACAGCAAGGATTGATAACGCAAGAGTATTAAAGGTTATGGTCGACAACGGGAGCGCAATGAACGCTATTTTCTTGGGAGCCTTCCAAGGAATGGGATTCACATAAAGGAATCTATGAGTGTGCCCTTCGCAGCTCTATGGGTTCACCGGGGATAGCTTGATTCCCAAAGGTACTATCGACCTCCCCCGTTGTAACGCCCCACTTGAGGTATGTACTTAAGATTTGCTGTTTTGCTTAAATGTTTATCGATTCAACTTTAATTAAGTTTGTGTGTTGCGTTGGTTGAGTGTTTGCCTTGAAATTGGTTGAGATTTGAGGGATTTTGGATTTGCGGTCTTCGCTGGGGGCGAAGAGTAGTCTTCGCTGCGGCAAAGTTAGCCTTGAGTAAGGCGGTGTAGGCTCTGTCTTTCTTCGCCGCGGCGACGAGCCGACTAAAATGTGTATTGAGAGTTCTAGATATTTTTCTATAAGGGTTAAATGACCATTCTACCCCTAATTAGTAGGAAAAGTGGGGGGTAAAATGTAAGGAAATTTCTTGGAGAATGAGTTAGTATGGGGGTGTGAGTGTAATGAATCAAAGGATATAGATGGAATTTTCAAAGAAGATCAAGGGAAAAGTTGGGAAGTGTTGATTTTCTCATGAGCTAAAAAGGGCTAAGTGTATTAAACCCTTCATTTCCTTCTTCTCCACCGCCATATCCATTCTCTCAATTCTCTCCTTTTTGCTTTCAATTGTTTCAAGATTTCTAAGGGTTTTAAGAAAGCCTTTGAATAATTTTGAGTATAAATATCATCTAAAGCATCCTAAGAGAGAAGACAAGACAATAAGGGAAATGAAAAGTGCTAGAGAAGTCACTTTTTCACAAGGTAAGTAAATTCAACCAAGTTGAGATTTGAAAAAGTTTTTGAGTAGAAATTGAGTAGAGATATATGCATGTATGAGTTTGTATTATGCTTGTTAATGGATGTAAATGAGATGAGTATTCATGTTGAATTGTTGGAAGTATTTTTCCTTTATGAAGTGTTAAGATTTTATGATGTTGGGTGAGTTTTGATTGAGGTTGAAGGAAGATTTGAGTAAACTTTATAGAAGTGTTTTCTTTTGACAGGGATTTAGAGTGTATGAGGGAGTTTTTCTCCCATTTTGGATGATTAAAAAGAAGAGAAAAGTTATAGTTTAAGTAGAGCTTTATATGCACTTGAATTGTATGATGAAATGCTCAAGAGAAACATGAGTAAGAGTAGAAAGCCTTAATTTTTGCTACATAGCATAAATGCATTTCATAAGTGCATTAATGAGCATGAGTCATCTATATGCATTAATCATGCAATAGTTATGCATTAGAAAAAGAGAGTAGAGAAATTGAGTTTGAGCGACTCTAAGAATAGAGAGAAAGAGAAATTGCGCACTAGAGAATAAAGAGAAAGTAGTGCTAGATAAGAGAATAGAGTAGGTTGTGTGATGGGGAACCCGTGAGTAATAGGTAGAGTATTCCCGCATATACGTCGCATTGAGAGAGCGGCATGAGTATCAGAGAGAAGTGGTGTAGCCCTGAGAGTGCATGCGGATGAGGGCTATACCCGAGTTTACCCGAGAGAGAGATTATGTACTCACATGGCCAAGGGTTCCGAATCCATGCATAACCGAGTCCGATCGGCTAGAACGAGTATAAGTCACGTAGAGTGGGAGTGAGTCCCAACCGTGCCTCTGGTTAGATGGGGCCGTGACTTACTAAGAGAGTTAGTAGAAAAGAGTTTCAAGAAAGAGAAATCAGAAAGATTATAAAAGGGAGAGTAAACGAGACTTCTAAGGAAAGAATCAGAGAGAGAGTTATAGGGATAGATGAGTAGATGTTTTACTTAATGAGCCTTAGTTGTGCTGACCCCGATGTTTTCTATGTTTTGCAGGATCTAGGTGAGGACACGGTCGGATGGGCGTCGTTAAGCGAAGAGAAATTGCTACACTGTCCACCCTACTTTTAATGTTTTTGTACATGATATAACTTTTTGTGTAAAGAGTGTGTATGTTTAATAAAAGAAAAAATTTGGGCCCAACTATTTATGCTATTTTACATGTATTTTACTATACATATTTTATGATAATACAAGTAGAAAACAGTTGTTACACCCATAACTCTGGGGGCCAAACTAGAGGTTAGAACTGTGATGGCCGAATTCCTGGTAGTGGACTACCTGACCACGTATAACGTCATCCTCGGAAGGCCAATCCTGGATGACTTGAGCGCAGTCACGTTAGTGCGCTACTAAGCAATGAGATTTTTTACTCCTGAGGGATCCCGACAGTCAGGAGCTACACCAAAGAATCACGAGAATGTTATAATCGGGTAATAAATGCCGCACAGAAATGGCGCACCTAAAGACAATGATCATCGCATAATCCAAGCCAAACCCCGGACCGCTAGAAGACTCCATAGATCCTCGTAGCCACAAAGAAGAGTCCATTGTAGGACCAACCGAGGAGCTGATAGGAGTCAGTGTTAGCGAGGAGGATCCAACTCGTATACTAAAGATCGGCAGCAGCTTGAGCAGAATGATGGCCGATAATCTGGTCTAGTTCCTGAAGAAGAACCTCAACGTATTCGCATGGGTGCACACTGATATGGTCGGGATCAACTTCATCAGGGAAGTCAGGTACCCGGACTAGCTCGCCAACCCGATCCTAGTCAAGAAACCGAATGGCAAGTGGCAGACTTGCGTCGACTTCACAAATCTAAACAAAGCCTGTCCGAAAGACAGTTTTCCGTAACCACGGATCGACCAGCCTGTAGATGCAACAGTTAAAATGTACTACATAGCTTTATGGATGCGTGCTCGAGATATAACTAGATCCCGATGTACCAGCCCGACGAAGAGCATACTTCTTTTATTACTGACCATAAAATTTATTATTACATGGTTATGCCATTTGGCCTTAAGAACGCTAGCGCGACCTACCAACGTTTAGTAAACAAGATGTTCGCCAATCAAATTAGTCATTCCATGGAAGTATACATCAACGATATGCTCGTCAAATCAAAGGTTGTCGAAAGTTATATTGAGCACCTGGGGGAAATGTTCGACATCCTCAGAAAGTATCAAATAAAGCTCAATCCATTGAAATGTGCTTTCGGAGTGAGCTTCAAAAAATTCCTAGGCTTCCTCATAAACCAACGGGGTATGGAAGCTAACCCAAAGAATATTCAGGCTTTGCTCGACATGAAAAGCTCGACTGGCATTAAACAGGTACAGAGTCTGACTAGAGGTGTGGCCGTACTCAGCAGGTTCGTTTCTTGAGCCACGAACAGGTGTTTACCATTTTTTGAGATGTTGAAGGGGAAGAAAGGTTTCAAAAGGACAAAGGAGTGTGAGAGAGCCTTCTAAGAGCTGAAAGAACACCTCAAACAACCCCCCCTTATTGTCAAAGCCCATCCAAGGCGAGTCACTACTACTGTATCTATCGGTATCCAAATCCGCTATTAGCATGGCGTTGGTACGCAAAGAGGGAGGAATACAATGACCCATGTACTATGTGAACAAGAGACTTATCGACGCGGAGACAAGATACCCATAGATGGAAAAGCTCGCCTACGCCCTTGTTGTTGCTGCCAGGAAGTTGAGACCCTATTTCTAGGCACACTCCGTCCATGTGCTGACGAACTTCCATTTGAAAAAAATAATACAGAAGCCCGAGGCATCGGGTAGACTAATCCAGTGGATAGTGGACATGAGTCAAGATGACATTAAGTATATCCCGAGGATGTCAATCAAAGGCCAAGCCGTGGTGAACTTTTTATCTGAGTTCTCTTATCAGCCAGACGCAGAGCCAATCCCACTAGAGATAGATACCTTGGAAGAGATCGAGCAATAGAAACCAAAGAGTAACAATTTATGGCTATGAACTCTGTATATAGATGACTCCTCGAATGAGAAAATGGGGCAGGAGTGGGCTTCTTGCTCGAAAGTCCAGAGGGAGATCCAGTCAAAGCTGCAATAAGGTTCGGGTTCAACGCCTCCAATAACAAAGTTAAATATGAGGCATTACTAGCAGGTCTTTGTCTCGCTAGAGAAATGAAGGTAGAGTCCATCAAGATCTATAGTAACTCATAGCTCGTGGTCTATCAAGTTACCAAGGAGTACCAGGTAAAGGAAGACAGGATGAGATCTTACCTCCAGCAAGTGGAGAGCGAGTTCAGATAGTTTAGATCGTTTACCATCCACCAGATCCCAATGGAAGAAACTCGCGGGCAGATGCACTGGCTTGCCTGGCCTCTACAATGAACAATAAAAAGGCTGATTCAATTCCGATTAAATCCCTCCTGAAATCAAGCATCTCCGTTTCACAAGATTCGGTGTTAGCCATAAGTCAAAGGTATAGCTGGATGGATGCAATCATCGTTTACTTGAAGGATGGCACACTGCTAGAGGACAAAACCGAACCTAGAGTACTCTGCACAAAAGCAGCTCGGTACACGCTCGTCAACGATAAAATGTACAAGCGAGGCTTTAATGTACCATTGATGTGATGTATTAACCATGATGATACAAATTATGTTCTAAGGGAGATACATGAAGGCATTTGCGGAAACCATGCAGGAGGCAGATCTCTAGCTTACAAGGTGCTCCGCCAGGGATACTATTGGTCGACAGTTTATGATGATACGACAGACTATATCCGCAAATGTGACAGATGTCAGAGATTTGCAGACATTCTGCGAGCTCCCCTATAAGAATTGACCACTCTAACAAGCCCTTGGCCATTCGTGATCTGGGGCGTCGACCTTATTGGCCCCTTACCTCAAGGAAAATGAGGCGTTAAGTTTGTTATTGTCACCATAGATTACTTTACCAACTAGGCGGAAGTCAAGCCATTGGCGACAATAATGTTGAACAAGTTAAAAGACTTTGTCTATAAGAGCATCATTTGTCAGTTTGGAATTACCCCACACAATAATAACCGACAATGGGAAATAGTTCGATAGCGAAGACTTCAAGACCTTCTACGAACAGCTAGGCATCAAAAAGAGTTTCACAACCATCTACCGACCTCAAGCCAACGGACAAGTAAAAGCTATGAACAAAGTAATCAAGCACACCATAAAGAAAAAGCTCGACGACCTTAAAATGAGGTAGGCCGACGAGCTGTCAGAAGCTCTATGATCTTATAGAATGACTATCAGAAGCTCGATGAGCAAGACCCCATTTTCTTTGTCTTAAGGATGTGAAGCAATGGTCCCAGTCAAAGTAGAAATCAGTTCGTTCCAAAGAGAAATCTTTGAAGAAGAAGCCAACGAAGACCTACTCCCCTTGAGGTTAGACCTGATCGAAGAACATCGGGCTAAATCACAGTTAAGGCTCGCCTCTTATCAACAGCAGGCCAAGCAGTATTTTTATACCAAAGTTAGAAACAGGGACTTTGAAGTGGGCAATCTGGTTCTCAGGAAGGTCGTCCAGGCTACCCAAAACCCAAACTCGAGGGCATGGGGACCCAGGTGGGAAGGTCCCTTCAGGTTCTTCGAAAAGCTCGCACTAGGATCCTTCCACTTGGAACACCTCAACGGCGAAGCATTAATTCGAGCTTGGAACGTCGAGCACTTGCAAAGGTATTACCAATAAGTAGCTCGGGTTCTATTTATTTCTATGAACTACATTTGTTGTAAGGCTATTTACGACTGAAACATTTGATCAATAAGAGAGGTATCATTCAATACTTGCTTTGTTCATAATTTACATTTTTTTGTTCATCAACATATTAAATACCGATCAATAAACCGTGACTTATGCGATGAAATTCCAAAAGAAAAGTCGGAGTGGAGAGTCCGAGAAAGGCAGCTTACTTCGAAAAAGCCACGCCAAAATCCAACTCTTTGAGGATAAAACATCCTAAATCGACGAAGTAAAACTTGAGTTTTAAATTAAGGAAAAAACACATCGAAGGAAATTGGCTCTAAGCTGGCGACCAAAGAACTTGAAAGAGACAGTAAAGTCTAAAATCGAAGTTTATCATCGCATCAGATTTCCTCGCATAAATCGGGATTGGAAATCCCAGGTCAAGGAAGTTAAACTTGGAAAATTCCAAGAAAAAGCATGTTGGAAAAAATCGGCCTTAAGCCGATGACAAAAGCCCAAAAATGACAACGAGTCCGAAATCGACGCCAAACGTAGCAGAAAGATTTTTTCACAAAAAATCTAAAAACTCCTAAAATGGCGAACTACGCATGACTTAGAGCAAAATTCGGAAAGTCCGATTAGGACAAATTAAATGACTCCACAGAAATGAAACAATCATTGCTGGAACAAGAAAAGTTAAAAAATGTTCTTTCATTAACTAGAATTTTAGTTACATTTGGGCAATATAAAAAAAACAACAAAACAAACAAAAAAAAGACTAAGATTTTTCAGGCTGGTGGAGAAACAGGGCGTTCGTCTTCAACCTCATGTCCAGGAACCTCGCTTGAAAGGACTTTGGTTAGAGGATCCAGGTCTTCGACCTCTAGCTTGGGACCAACTTCCTCGCCACCTTCTCCGACTTGTTTCTGGCCCTCGCCGACATTCCCGGAGTCATCTAAGTACACATAGGTCATCCCCTAGGCCTCAACCTTCATCCTTTTGACCTCTTTCTGATAAGCTCGCGGAAGGAAGGAAAAATAGATCGACGGATGAGCCTCCCATAATTTCTGCACGAGGAAGACCGACTTTTCCTAGGATTGTGTAGTGACGGCTTCGTCCAGATCCTCAATCCTATGCCTGAGTTGCTCGGCCTCAGCTTTGGCATTTTACTGACCTACCGTTTCTTGGGTAACGTCGAGCGAAGCCTGCTTGAATTTGGCCTTCCAGCTCGTTGCTGCTTTTTGGGCCAAGGAAAGCTCAGAGTTTAGCTTGTTGTTGGCTCCTCGCTGTTGAGCCAAACTCTTATCGGCCTCTGTTGCCTTAGCTTCAGCCTTACTCCGAGCAGCCTTACTCCGAGCAACCTCACTCAGCTTGAGTTTGTCAAGGAACTCATTTTCCTTGACCCCAAAGGCCACAACTTCCTCCTTGAGGTGCTCAAGCTTGGCTTGCCTAACCTTTTTCTCCTTCTCCGCAACCTCGGCCTTGGCCAAGGCATCCTCTTTTACCGTTTCTACGAGCATCCATCCTTTCTGAGTTCCCTCCAATGTTTGGCCGCATTCTTGTACAGAAGTCGGCTTGCCATGGCAGCCTGAAAATGAAAAGGTGAGAAGCAAACAAGAAACAAGAATAGCATTCAGAAAAAAGGGAAATGAGCTATCAGTACCTTAGCCGCATAGCTACAAGTTAAGGCCAATATCTGGGAGGAAGCCGAGTCCTTGATGGCCACAAATGTTCCCGAGATTGTTACTGTATATTAGTGTATGCCCTAAAAACCATTCGTGTTGTCGGTTTAAGAAAATTTTGCCTTATATCAATATATCATAAATAATAGAAGAAAGAGTTCTTCAATTCATATATATATAAATTGCTTCTTTATTCAGTCATGCATTTAAAATAAAGTATGTATATGAATTGTCCAGATGATTCATTTAATCGGTAAATGAATTATCAAAAGGGTTCCCTACGGAAGCAATATAATTTGGGCAACTATATTGCATAGTAGGCATATTGGATGCTTCCGAAAGATATCATGAGTTGATATAAGTATGGATGAAGATGATAGTCATGTCACTAGGGCATTGGTATGGCTTAGCGATTGGTGAACTATTTTTCGAATGTGACCGAAAAACGACAAATCGCTTGGAAAAGCATGTAGTCAATGATTTATCGTTTGGTTATATATGTGCACGATGTAGTCCTTTGACATAAGACATTGTGGTTGGATCCGATACGAAATCATATGGTTCATATGGTGTATAAGTACGAGACTAGTCATGTTTCGTATGATAAAGCCTATTTGGTCATGCGTTGTTTATATACAGAAACGAACGATAGTCAAGAAGGGATCCATTGACTTAGAAATATAGGATCAGGAGTACCGCTGACTCCATCTGGATTCGAGTTCCTGGACGAACATCGATAAATGTTGAAAATCAGAATCTTTGGCCAGAGTCTATTATTAGTCATACGAAAGCAAGTTCATGAT
This sequence comes from Pistacia vera, assembly GCF_008641045.1. NCBI lineage: Eukaryota > Viridiplantae > Streptophyta > Magnoliopsida > Sapindales > Anacardiaceae > Pistacia > Pistacia vera. The sequence goes on from NW_022196172.1 coordinate 17,172, forward strand.
GACGAGATCCAGACATATTGATCGACGATTTAGTAGAAGATCGAGTTTAGGATTTTGGCGTTCCATGAATCCGTAATCGATCAGGATATATCAATGGAAGGACTTTACCTGCATGGTACATATGATCTAAAATGGGTTCTATGAAGTATTTCTTCATCGTGGTTTAGGGACTATGGCACATTACTAGATGTTTACTATAGCCGTTGGGCCTCCGGACAGGTTTTCGGATTTATCCAGAACTAGCTCACGGCTAATCCACGGTGGACCTACATGGTCACACCAATAGCCTTGAGAAGTTAGAGAAGAATAAGAGAGAGAAATGATTATCTGAAGAGGGCTAGCACCTTCCGAGGGTAATGACAGGATTTCTATGGTAATAGTTACATAAAAAATTATTTGTGACATTTTAAGGGTTAAAATGGTCAAGCAATAATTAATTGTATTTAATTATTATATCTTAAAGCGTTAAGATAAATGAGATGAACTAAAATAACCTTTTAATAGTTAAAGGGCAAAAGGGTAAACTTGTGGGTTGTTAATGTAAACTAGTTTAGTTTACATGGGCCCTTGAATAATATTGATTATTCAAAGGGTAAAATAATAAATACTTGGGCTCCTTTTAAAATAAGATTTTATTGGGGCATAGAAGTGAAAAACAACTAATTACAGAATGGCCCATGTATATATAAATGCAAATGGTTGCATTTTAGGTTAAGGATTCATTTTGTTCACTTAAAAAGAAAAACAATCTCTCTCTCTTAGGTTCGGTCACTCTCTCACTCTCTCAAGGTGGTGTTAAAGTATGGAGGATTCATCCTTTTGAATCTTGGCTTCATCAAACTTAAGCAAAGGAGAAGGTGTAATGTTTTCAAGTTTTATTTGAAAATTTTTTAATTCTATTAATCCAACTCTTTGCATGCTTTCAATCAACATTTTCCTCCACCTCTTCATGGTTTTCTTTCAGGGGTGACATAATCTCTGGCCACCACGGCCCCAAAACCTATATGGTCAGAGAGTTGGTCGATTAGAGTGTCGACTTCAGCTTCGATCGCTTCGCCTGTCCCCCCATCATTTAGCTTGGACGGGCTAGATCCACTCCTCCTTTAAGCAGCTGCCACATCCGCAAAGGCAGGCTTCTTCTTGGCCGCGCTTTTCTGAAGGCTACTAGCATGTGTGGCGACCTCTTTGCCTGAGCCCCCATGAGGCTCAATCACCTATTTCTTCCCTAAGCCATCGTGTTGCTCGGGTGCTTTACCTTTTCCCGAGCCTACAGTTGGCTCAGACATTTTCTTTGCTGGCCTTTTAAGGGGCCTATTGCCGCTCTTCTTACCAATCGTCTTAAAGGCGATCGTGAATTTCTTAGCGCTTGGGCCCTCCACTAGCTCGCCTCCAGCGCACTTCGTGCTGGTAACATCCGCGAGTTGTTTTGCCATCGAAGCAGTAAATGCCTTCTGGGTAGCCACCAACGCTACCGTTTTCCTTTTAAGGCCCTTGGATTTTTCAGCCCACATTTCTGCAAGGAAAAAGGAAAACGAGTTAGCAAACAATTTGCGCGAGAAATCAAACGTGAGCAAGCAACAACTTGCCTTTTTTCAAGAGTGCTAAAAATCTAGCCTCGTCCCTACAAAAGTTATATACCTTTAGATGAGGAAGCATAAGAAGCTCGTGGACGTTACACGAATTGTCAGGAAGATCGCTGAAACACTGCAGCCTTTGCAAGCTCATCGTAGGGAGATAGTTCTGCTCAACGTTAACTGCAATCGAAAGTAATTCGATTAGATAATGAAGCAAAGCTCAAAATTTCTCTTGGCGTACACGAGTGACCAAAGCCTTTTTTCTCGCTTCCGGAGCGAAAACACTGCTCGTCCCGGTTTCGTAGAAGAAGAATTAGGAATCCTAGTGTGGGACCTTCTTCGAGACATCAATCAGCCCGTTGAAACGTACTTTCCTCGCCTTAAAAAGGTAGTACGTTTGGCCTTACCTCTTTTTGAGCCTGTACAAGTGTACAAGCTCTACGACGGACGACTCGTTGAGCTCAACAATCATATACGCGATGTATACCCCGGTAATGATCAAATAGGAATTGGCCATCATTTGGAAAGGAGAGATGTCGAATCTTCTCAACACTTTATCGATGAAAGGGTATGGGGGAATGGATACCCCGCACCTGAGAAGAGTCTCAGAAGTTGCCACCCATCTAGCTAGAGGGTTCTTTTGAGAGTGTTCTCCCGAGGCATAGGCCACCCTAATGCGTTCAAGATCCCCGAGGGTGATCAAGGATTATGGCTCTTTTCGTAGCTTGTGAACTGGAGACAGCGGGGGTTAAGCCAGTTGGATCGAAGCACGATCGAACAAGCCCGCAACGTCGGGGTCTGAGCTTCTGGTAACAAACTTTTCAGATATCTAGGGGGACACATCCCCTAGTACTACCGAGCCAACCGATGAATCAAACATTCTATCTATTGTGCGACTACTAGACAAAGACATGGTCATAGCTCAACTCTAGGTACCTAAAAAAAGAAGCGAACATGTGTTAAAACTCGAACAACTCGGTAACCATTTCACATTCGCTTCCATCTCAAGCACCCAAAATAGCTTGCAAAACACAACGAAGTCACGCGACCTACCCAGGACACCGACGGCCACTGCGATTAAACCCTTTTAAAACCCGAGACCGTCGGAAACGCACCCCAAAAACCCAACTAAAATCTTAAAACATCCAATGTGGCCACTACAGCAACCACCCTTTAGTACAAAAGTCAGAAAAATGAGCAAGGAAGAGAAAGAAGTCTTATCGGAATAAAGAAGCGTGCTAAGAACTCGTAAGAAAGGTCACCATGATGACGTAAGAGCAACGACAAAGAAAAGCAGAAGGGTGGAAGAACTTTCAGAATGACTGTTATGAATATTCGCCACCTTTTATAGTGACTTTTTCATGGAAGAAGGGCAAAGCTCAATCTCAAGTAGTCTAGGGGTGAGCAAGGGTAGCGGGTAGAACCATAACTAGAACCAAAACCAGAACCAAAACCGGAACCTACCTGGAATCAGCACTGTGTGGGTAGGTTCCGGTTCCATTTTATTGGAACCGACACTGTGCGGTTTCGGTTCCGGTTCTTATGTGTGGAGGAACCGGAATCGGAACCAAAACCTGGAAAAAGAACCTGAAGCGGGTACCCAGTTTGGAACCTGTAGCGGGTACCCAATTTGGAACCTATTTGGAACCGATTTTTGGAACCTATTTTAGAACTTTTTTTGGAACCTATTTTGGAATCTGAGCTCCAATGAAATATTTGTGAATAATGGGGGTTTCATTATTTTACATATAAAAAAAATTAAAATAGAAAAAGTTAAAATTTTAGAATAACCTAATTAAATAAATATACAATGATACTTATTACATATAAGCTACACCATATTAAAAACTTTAATATATTATAATATATTAATATTAAAGTTTTGATTACTTAAGTGTATAATTGGAATTAGGATCCAATTAAAAGTGTTTTAATATTATTAAAATAATCATTTTTGAATAAAATAGTATATTTGATTGAATAATAATATATTTAGTTATTTACTTCAATTATCAAGTTCTAAGTATATCTATAGTAAATTAGCAATTAATTAATTATATATGATAAATTGATAAACATTAATAAATTTAATTACTAGTTAAATGTCCATATTTAATCAATATAATATTTATTATAGTTAATGTTACTTATTAATTATAATTTTATAACATACTTAATTGATTTATAGTATAATTAATTATAGCATTACATTAATTGATTACTACTTAATTAATTGAGTTATAACATTTAGTATATTACTTAATTAAATATTAGAAATTTAATTAATTATAACTTACATTATAGATTTATAGTATAATTAGTTAATTACTTATTAATTATAACATTTCATTACAACATTGATACAATACTTAATTAAATGATTAAACTTTAATTAATTATATATACATTAAGATGTATAGTATGATTACTTAATTCACTGTAATATACATTATAGTATGATCACATAATTATATAACATTACATAATAAAATGATTACTTTTAATTATGACATTATATTAAACATAGTAATTACTAATTTACTAATAAACATTACTATAATATTTAATAATATTAGATATTTAATTAATTATAATATTACATTATAAATTTACAGTACGATACTTAATTAATTGTAACATTAATTAAATGATTACTTAATTAATTATAACATTCTATTAAACAAATTATTATAATATTATATTAAATATTTATGTATGATTACTTAATCATTATAACATTTCTTATATATGATTACATAATTAATTATAATATTATATATAAACAAATGATTACTTAATTAAATGATTAAAATTTAATTAATTAAGCATTCATTATATTAATAATTACTTAATTAAATTATAACATTATTATATTACATTATATTATGATCACTTAATTAATTATAGCATTACATAGTTAAATGATTACTTAATTAATTATAAATTTATAACATTACATTATAAACATTAGTAATTTATTACATTATTACATTACTTAATTAAATGATTAAAATTTTAATTAATTATAATATTACATTAAAGATTTATAGTATGATTACTTAATTCACTATAACATTACATTATACTATGATCACATAATTAATTATAATATTACATAATTAAATAATTACTTAATTGATTATAACATTCTATTATAAACATTAGTAATTACTAATTTACTATATAAACATGAGCACAATACTTAATTAAATGATTAGAAATTTAATTAATTATAACATTACATTATAAATTTATAGTACGATTATTTAATTAATTGTAACATTATATTATAATTAAATGATTACTTAATTAATTATAACATTTTATTATAAACAAATTAATTATAATATTATATTAAAGATTTATAGTATGATTACTTAATTCATTATAATATGATTACATAATTAATTATAACATTACATAATTATATGATTATTTAATTGATTATGACATTATATTATAAACATTAATAATAACATTACATTATAAACAAATAATTACTTAATTAAATGATTAGAAATTTAATTAATTAATCATTATATTATAGTTAAATAATTACTTAATTAAATTATTACATTATTACATTAAATTATATTATATTATGATCACTTAATTAATTATAACATTACATAGTTAAATGATTACTTAATTAGTTATAAATTTACAACATTACATTATAAACATTAGTAATTTACTACATTATTACATTATTTAATTAAATGATTAAAAAATTAATTAATTATTATAATTACATTATAAAGTTATAGTATGATTATTTAATCAATTATAACATTTTATTATAGATTTATAGTATAATTACTTAATCAGTTATAACATTCCATTATAAACATTAGTATATTAATTAAATGATTAAAAATTTAATTAATTACAATATTAAATTATAGATTTATAGTATGATTATTTAATTCATTATAACATTATATTATAGTATGATCGCATAATTAATTATAACATTATATAATTAAATGATTACTTAATTGATTATGACATTATATTATAAACATTAATAATTTACTACATAAACATTAGCACAATACTTAATTAAATGATTAGAAATTTAATTAATTATAACATATTAATATTACATTATAAATTTATAGTACGATTACTTAATTAATTGTAACATTACATTATAAACAAATGATTACTTAATTAAATTATTACGTAATTAATTATAATATTATTGCATTACATTATATTATGATCACTTAATTAATTATAGCATTACATAGTTAAATGATTACTTAATTACTTATAAATTTATAATATTACATTATAAACATTATTAATTCACTACATTAGTCATTAGTACATTATTTAATTAAATGGTTAAAAAATCTAATTAATTGTAACATTAAATTATAAATTTATAGTATGATTACTTAATTAATTATAACATTACATTGTAAACATTAGTACAATATTTAATTAAATAATTAGAAATTTAATTAATTATAACATTATATTATATATGTATAGTATGATTACTTAATTAATTATAACATTGCATTATAATTAAATAATTACTTAATTAATTATAATATTATTAAATTACATTATAAACATTAACAATTTATAACATTAAATTAACAATTTACAGATGAATAATTGTTTGTGTCTTGGTTTTGATTGAGAAATTTTATGTGAATTATGATGAATTGATTGAATTCAAGTGTTGCCTAGAGATTAGAGGATTTATGAGTTACACTGGACACAAATGAATGAGTAATCAAAATTTGTTAGGGGTGCATTTGTAAACTTTTAAGGTATTTTTGTCATTTTAAACTAATAGGGGAGTAATTTATTTTTTACAGGGTATTCGGCAAAAGGAACCGAAACCTGCATTTTAGGTTCTAGTTCCTTGAATTTAAGAACCTGGACTGTGTGATTTCGGTTCCGGTTTGCTTTTTTTGGGAACCTGCACTATGCGGTTCCGGTTCCGATTCCGGTTCTGGTTCCCCTTCCCCCGAAAAATGCAAGGTACCTAGGACCGCTCACCCCTAATCTTGACCATCGACTCACAACTGATCGTAGCCCTTCATTCATTGAGCAATCTCAGCCCTTAGACGTGGCCACGTGTCGACCATCCACAAGGTGCGACGAACCGTCGAAAATGATAACCATCGCCGCACGACGTCTCAACTTCGCACTTGAACAGTTATCAACGAGCACGCGCGACAAAGCTTAACTAACAAAGGCTGCTGCATTTAATGCAACACGATCACGTGGAAATTACATTTATGCCCTGACTTTTTGTATTCTAAGTTTTGACAGATGGCGTTGGTAATAATGTCCAAGTGTGAAGAATGTCGACCAGACGTAAGGTTAGCCGTGGAAGCCCAATCGAGCATGCTCTTAGAGACCCACTATTGAAGCCGAGTTTGGTGTCAAATCAAGCGATAGTCTTCGAAACCTGAAACAAGCATCGCATACTAGAGGCCTATGTTTTGTGTGGTTTTTCTACCAAGCTCGGGCTGATGCGAGGATATAGTTCGACCTAGAATGACCTTGGCGACTATGATTAATCGACCCAGCATAAGCTCATCGAGCCATAGCTCGACCTAACACAAGCTAGTCTTAGACAATCTCAAGAATTAATCAATCAATCTCAGATTACTTCAGATATCGGATATTGCGAGAATAACTGGATCAACAGTTATCGTTGCGCGATCATAGTGCTCAATCGCAAGGATATCAGAATTGTGATTCAAATCATTTGTAATCATCTTAATTTTGCTCTTTCCTTTATGTAAATCTTGTATATATACCCCCTAAAATGATGAAGAGGAAGATACGAATTCTAGATTAAAACTACATTGTAAGCTCTCACAGTATATAAACAAAATACAGTGGATGTAGGCAGTTAACTTTGTTGAACCAGTTTAAAAGTTCTCTTTGTCACTTATTTTCTAATATTACCATTCACTTATCGTTGATTACGCGTAATCACACACATATCAGTTTCGATCCCGATAAAGTCAATCAGATCTCACTGGTTGGTGCAGATTTTTGTATCAACACTAATTAAATTCAAGATAAATTTACCACGATTTTCCTAAATTTAAAAAAAAAAAAAAATCCCGCAACTACATTAAAAATATTGAAATTTCATAACACAATTATGAGAATTTTTTATTTCTCCAACTTCATAAAGTTGCAAGCTCCAATAATATTATCGATTGTTTTTTAATTTCAAAATAATATTTAATAATAATAAAATAAAATAAAAACCCCGAATAAATGTTAACTAATTTTACATTTTGTATGGTTGCATAGAGCCCGCAGGTACATGTCAGTTGTACAAGTGGTCCTCTTGTCTGCTGTCACTGTAGCCTCTCACTTTTTCAACAGCCGGCTCCGCTAGACGGGTCGACCTCGTGGGGTCCATCATCAGACATCGTTTAAACGTTGGAATTCGCGGCTGCCAAGCTGCTTGACACGTGTTTATTCACACGTGGTTTTGTGGCGTCAGCTGACTCAGCTCAGGATAATAATCCTGTATATCCGGTTCTACCGCAAGATCAGGTAGAACAGCCCACTTGGATGCGGAAGCGTGTCGGGTTCTAGGATGCTCTGCAAGTTCAGTGGAGGAATAAAGCGATTGACATGTGAGCGTTAGAGAGAGCAAGTAGTGTAATAATTAATGTACTCGCGAGATTGGGACAAAGGGTTCTAGAAAATGCTCCGACGAGATAGTGACGTGACTTTTGATGACGTGGCTAGCGTTTTCCGAAAGGACGTGTCACGTCACCGTAAAGCGTCGCAGCCTTGTTGGTTGGCGTAGCTTCAGAAATTAGTTTCTTAAAAAGTGGATGGGATAATTGACGATCTTCTCCCTACGTGTTAATTAATTAATTGGCTCCTTGTACGCTCCGTTTCAACTTCAAGGATAAAATTCAATAATTCATTTGAAGAGTTTTTTGTATGAATTTTTTTTAAAATAAAAGTATATTTTATAAGTATTTAAAATTGAATATAATATGCCAAAGAACTCTGTTATAACACATCACGCAAAAATATATATGGTAAATAGAAATAGCCTCAAATAAATTACAAAAAGATGTCATGTAAGGGTATTGAAATTTGGTTGGTCTAGGTTTTCAATTCAATCCCATCAAAAACCTAATGAGTTTGAAAATGAAGAGTAACATGAGTTGTCTTCCAACTTAAAATTTGGAATGGGGTCTTATATAAAGTATAAACATCTAGTTCAAGTGTGGTTTTTTTTTCTTTTTTTTCTTTTTTTTTTTTTTTTTTTTTTTACACTAGCTAAGTTCAAAGCATCTATGTCAAACTCAAGTAATGTGGATGCTTCCATTTCTTTTTACAACAAAACTAATGCAATAATTAATATTCTTGTAAGCAAATTCATTCTTGATTAAAAGAAAAAGATCAATTATTGGATAAATTGAATCAATTGGTCGCTATTCAGTGTTGAAACATTAGCATTCATTCATATTAAAGATGATTGAGATAGGCACACCCACATTTGAATCTTTTATATTTATGCCCCCACTCACCCAATTAACCCTCTTCACAGCCAACATTATTATTATTATTATTTTGTAGTTATTATTATTATTATTATTTTGTATATAAAAATTAATATTAAGTATTTTTAGAGAGTTTTTAATATTGTTAGGGATATTTTAACTGCATTTCTTTTTTATTTATACTTTTAGGAGGTATAACTGTTTTTGATATTTTGATATTGTTACCTGAAAAACTAATGTTCGAGTCCCACAAAGTGATTCCCTACCACATTTATAACTTACATAACCCATTTGGTTTATAAGATGTTGAATGGACTTATGATTAATTGAAATGTAAACAAACTGGTCCAAACACCATGGTTATCAAAAGAAAAATATTTTTGTTAAAATATATAGGGCACTTGAGACTTATCTAACAAATAAAATTAACCCAAAAAATAATACTCATAAAATAAATTCTAAAGCCAAGTCTCCTTGATATTTCCCCTAAATCATATTAAATTTCTAGCAACTTTAACTTAATTATGAGAATCTCCTAGAATTAGATTTTAAACAATATAATTAGTTTGATTAATTATTATAAAATGGATTGTAAAACCTCTTCCCAGTTAGATACCCTCTACATATCCCTTAATGAGAATCTGGAGAATTCATGTCTAGGGAACGAGTTGTATTTAGAAAACCTGTGCAAGAATAATAATAATAATGTCCAAGACATTACTATAAGATATACCGCATGATCAAAATTTGTACCTTCAAAAATAAAATAAAAATAACAACTTGAATTCATTTGGGCATCAATCAATCAAAACATATTAATGTCATTTCTTTCATACGGTGGAAACTTTAAAAAGGTGTTTCAAAAACATTTGTCATTTACATTATTTATATCAAAATAAAACATCAGGATGACAATAAATTATCTCCCTTCACGCATAGCCTTGCTATCTCCAGCATCATTCGCTTATGGATTACCTTTAAAATATTTAACCATGAAAGGGTGAGCGCTAATCGTTCAGTAAGGAATGATCTATTTAATACCAAGTATGTTATTTGCCATTCATTCAAACACATTAATTCACATACCACACCTCTTTTGCATCTATGTATGGTTCGTTTTCTTTACTAGCTCATATACTTTTCATCATCTTCCCCATGGGCATATAAAACATCAAGTGTACACATACAAATAAGTATGTAAACATAATGCACACACATCACATGTCATGACATAACATCTAAATATTATCTAACATGAGTACATATCATCTCATGATGTCAATAACATCATAACTCATGTAATGCAACTAAATGCATATGAATCATTTAACGTCTAGTCGATCGGATTTTTCTTAGCGTCTTAAGCACTTCATATCATCTAGCCTCAAATTCATCTAAAGTTCATACCATCGGGAGGTGTGCTTATGCGTTATTTAGCATTAAAGCATTTATTCATCTTTCCTCTCATCTACCTCAAATTCATCTAGAGCTCATATCATCGAGAGGCATGCTTACACGTTATTTAGCATTAAAGCATATATTCATCTTTCCTCTCATCTAGCCTTAAATTCATCAAGAGCTCATATCATCGAAAGACGTGTTTACGCGTTATTTAGCATCTAAGGCATATATTCATCTCTCCTCATCCGGTATATGAGAATATGCTTACGCATTTTTCATCCTATCTATATGCATCTCTAACATCTTACGGCATGTAAATACATGTTTTAGTGAGCAGCTTAATACTTTTGACTAATCTATGGATTATCAATCATTTACATTGCCTCTTGCTCACATTCATCATCTTAAAACATATATTGCATTGCATCTTCATGCCATTTCATAACATTAATCATGCATTTGCATCCATGACCATGTATATCTTTCAAATGTCATCTAACTAATGGGTAACCATTAGTCTATGGCTTAATTACAACAATACATTAATAATCAATCCATAATCATAAGAATCGATCATGTTAAATCTTAAACTTCAATAACTAGAAGTTTATTCTTCAAGCCATTTTCCATCCATTTCTCAAACGAATTGTGTACTACCTTCTTTTCTACTAGTATACTTAGAAAATAAACTATGAAAAATATACATACTTAATAAATAAAAAGTAGTTGGGCCCAAAATTTTTCTTTACTTAAAATATATTATTCTATACATAGCAAAATCACATATTCAAAAACTTTTAAAATGGTGGACAGTAACACCATTTCTCTTCGCTTGTCGACGTCCATCCAACTGCTTCTCACCTATTCCCTACAAAACATGGAAAAACAACGGGGTGAGCACAAAAATGCTCAATAAGTAAATCCTCTACTCCTTTATCCCCGCGACTTATACTTTGGTTCTTTCCTTACTCTATCCTTTTCTTCTTCATTCTTTCTTTGTTCTTTATCTATTTCTAGTTTTCACTGTCTTTCCTTTCTTTCTAATTATCTCTATTCTTTCTTTCTTTCTTTCTTATTCTCACGAACCATGATGGAAATCATGGTAACATGCATGAATGAAATGCACATGCAGTAATGCATAAACATGTGTTTTCTTTTCTTCTTTCTATTTCTTATTTTGTTTCTTTTCTCGCTTGCTCAAGCTCTTCTTTCTTTTCTTATTCTTTCCTTTTCTCATTCTTTCTTATTCTTATTCTTATTCTTATTCTTATTCTTATTCTTTGCCGATCAGACTCGGTTGATGCATGGATTCGAAACCCTGACCGTGTGAGTGAGTACAGTCACCATCTACATGCACTCTTGCGGACTGTACAAATTTTTTCTTCTTCTTAGGCTACTCAATTAAGGTGGCGTGCATGTAGGAAATTCTTCTTGGTACAACCCTCATCCACATACACTCTTACGGGCCATACAAATTTTTCTTCTTCTTATGCCACTCAATTAAGGTGGCCTGTATGTGAGAATTTCTTCTTCTTATCACCCACAGGTTCCCCATCGCAACAACCTATTCTTTTTTCTTCTTTAGCACTTTTCTTTCTTTAATTCTTTAGTGCTTTTCTTTCCTTCTCTTTATTCTTAAAAAAAATCTTTATTCTTTCTTTGAGTTCTTATGCATATGCAAATATATGCATGTGGATGGCTCATGCTTCTTTCTTAGGTGCAATTATGCAATGCAAATATGCAATGTTGCACAAAATGAAGTTTCTTTACTCATGCATATGCTTGTCTTAGGCATTGCAGCAAACAATAAGCATGCATACAAAAATTCTATTTTATCATAATTCTACTTCTTTCTTGGACCATCTAGAATTGGAGTAAGACTCCCTTGATTCATCACAAATCCTGGCCAAGAAAATACACTTCAATCTTCAACCAAACTTCTCTTGGTCACCATCATACCAACTCCACTTTTCATGGCTTAAATCTACTCATCAAAAGCCATATACTCAACAATATATTCATTCTCAATAATCAATCTCAACTCATATACCTATACATGCATATCAAATCATTTGATTTCGTAAATCTTAGCTTGAGTTGGATTTACTTACCTTTTTCTTGAGTAGTTTCACAAAAGCTCATTATCTTTGTTGGACTTGTTCTCTTTCTCAAACCCTAAGCATAAGCTTTATAAGAATTCAACATTTACTCAAATTAATCTCATAACTAGAGCAAGAATCCTTACCCTTTGATGCTTAGGATCAAATCCTTGTCAAAAACCAACCAAAAGCCCTCAATTTCCTTAACAAAAAGGATGAAGAATTGAGAGAAATAGAGAGTGGTAGAAGTGTATGGGGTGTAGTGAATGGGAGGGTCTCTAAGGCTCAACCCTTCTTAACTCATATAAATAAGCACTTTTTTCCATTTTGCCCTTGTACTTTCTTGGAAATTCCATCTTTACCCTTTAATTCTTTACAAATACACCCCAACTCCAAAGTATTCTCCTTGAAATTTCCTTGCATTTACTCCCCACTTTTCCTGCTAATTAGAGGTAGAATAGTCATTTCAGCTGAATGGAAAATTTCTCTAGAAACTTCACAAAAAAAATCAGCCGTCTTTTCGCCCCAGCGAAAAAATACAGAGTGTACGTCGCTGTGGCGAAGCTTATTCTTCGCCCCAGCGAAGTCTGCACTTCCATGACTTCGCCAATCCTTCAACAAATTCAGGGCATCCAAGCAACTTCAACAACTTACAAACTTAACCAAGGGCAACCAATCAACAATAACAACATACCACTTTAACTTAGGGCCAACAAACAACACCAAGACAAAACAAATAAGCATACAAAACTACGTACCTCAAAGTGGGCGTTACAATTCTCCCCCCCCCCCCCCCCCCCCCACCAAAAGAATTTTGTCCCCGAAATTCAAACGAACAACTCCGGGTAACAGTTCTACATTTCTTGCTCTGCCTCCCATGTAGCTTCTTCAACGTGTTTCTCCAGAGGACTTTCACTAAATGGATACTCTTGTTTCAGAGCTCTTTAATCTTTCTGTCTAATATCTGAACTAGACGCTCCTCAAACACAAGATTCTCTTCTATGTTCACATCCTCTATGCTCAGTATATTGGAGGAATCACTTACATACTTCCGAAGCATCGAGACATGAAATACATTGTGAACTCTATCCATGCTGGGTGGTAGTGCCAACCTATAGGCTACCTTCCCCACTCACTGTAATACTTCAAATGGACCAATGTATCTCGGTGCTAACTTTCCTTTACTACCAAAATGCATCACCCGTTTGTAGGGGGAAACTTTCAGAAAAAACTTTATCACCCACTTCAAACTCAACATCCTTTCTTTTTAGGTCTGCAAAGCTTTTCTGCCTGTCTTGGGCTTGTTTCATTCTACTTCTGATCCACTTTACATCTTCGATCATCTTCTAAGTCATTTCTGGCCCAAGAGCTGTACTCAACTCGTCTTTCTCACCTATCTCATCCCAATGAACTGGAGATCTACATCGTCTACCATACAAGGCCTTGTAAGGAGCCATCTTAATTGTAGACTGATAGTTGTTATTATAAGAAAACTCCACTAAGGGTAACATCTCATGCCAGGATACTCTATAATCCATACCGCATGCTCGCAACATATGCTCAAGTACTTGATTTGTTCTCTCTGTCTGGCCATCTGTCTGAGGATGATAGGCGGTACTAAAAGCCAATCTGGTACCCAAGTTCCTCTGTAAACTCGTCCAAAAAGCTGAGACAAATTTGGAATATCTGCCTGATACTATCGTCTTGGGTACTCCATGCAGTCTCACTATCTCTTTAATGTAAATCTGAGCCAATTGATCCGAAGTAGTACTCTCCTTTATTGGAAGAAAATGGGCTCATTTAGTCAATCTATCCACAATTACCCATATAGCATTATACCATTTCTGCATTCTAGGGAGACCTGTAATAAAATCCATGGAAATACTCTCTTATTTCCATTCAGGAATACTAAGTAGCTAAAGCAACCCTAACGGCCTTTGGTGTTCTACTTTCACTTGTTGACAAACCAGGCACTTAGCTACAAAATTTGCAATATCTTTCTTCATACCTGGCCACTAGTAGCCTTTCTTTACGTCTTGATACATCTTGGTTGCTCCAGGATAAGCAGTGTATGGGGTGTGATGAGCCTCCGTAAGAATTCTCTTCTTCAACTCATCATCTCGAGGAATACACATTCGATTCCTAAAACGGAGGACACCATCTAACAAAAGGAACTCTGGTGTCTTGCCCTTATGCACTAGCTGAATTATTTTCTGGCACCACTCATCGACAACTTGCATTTCTTTGATTTCCTCTAGTAAGGTAGACTGAACCTCTAATCTGGCAATCCTTCCTAGTATGATCTCAATTTGCTCTTTACACAACTCTTCTATTAACTCTTTCTGCTTTGTTAGTTGGGGACAAATAAGCTTTCCTGCTCAATGCAACGGTGTAATAACTTCTTTCTACTAGTATACTTAGAACATATACTATGAAAAAATATACATACTTAATAAATGAAAAGTAGTTGGGCCCAAATTTTTCTTTACTTAACATATATTATTCTGTACATAGCAAAACCACATATACAAAAACTTTTACAACAGTGGACAGTCATGCCATTTCTCTTCACTTGTCGACGTCCATCCGACCGCTTCTCACCTATTTCCTGCAAAACATGGAAAAACAACGGGGTGAGCACAAAAATGCTCAGTAAGTAAATCCTCTACTCCTCTATCCTCACGGCTTATACTTTGATTCTTTCCTTACTTTATTCTTTTCTTCTTCATTCTTTCTTTGTTCTTTCTCTGTTTCTAGTTCTCACTGTTCTTTCCTTTCTTTCTAATTCTCTTTGTTCTTTCTTTCTATTCTTTCTTTCTTGCTATTCTTAGTCTCACTAACCATGATGGAAATCATGGTAACATGCATGAATGAAATGCATATGCAGTAATGCATAGACATGCGTGTTCTTTTCTTCTTTCTCTTTCTTATTCTGTTTCTTTTCTTGGTTGCTCAAGCTCTTCTTTTCTTTTCTTGCTTTTCTTTTCTTTTTTTTTCTTTTCTTTCTTGCTTGCTTAAGCTTTCTCATTCTTTCAAATTCTTTCTTATTCTTATTCTTTTTCTGTGCCGATTAGACTTGGTTGATGCATGGATTTGGAACCCTAGCTGTGTGAGTGAATATAGTCCTCATCTACATGCACTTTTGCGGACTGTACAAATTCTTTCTTCTTCTTAGGCCACTCAATTAAGGTGGCATGCATGTAGGAAATCCTTCTTGGTACAGCCCTCATCCACATACACTCTTACGGGCCGTACAATTTCTTCTTCTTATGCCGCTCAATTAAGGTGGCATGTATGTGGGAATTTCTTCTTCTTAGCACTCACGGGTTTCCCATCGCAACAACCTATTCTTTTCTCTTCTTTAGCACTTTTCTTTCTTTAATTCATTAGTGCTTTTCTTTCTTTCTCTTTACTCTTATAGTTCTTTATTCTTTCTTTAAGTTCTTATGCATATGCAAATATATGCATGTGGATGGCTCACGCTTATGCTTCTTTTTTAGGTGCAAGTATGCAATGCAAATATGCAATGTTGCACAAAATTAAGTTTCTCTATTCATGCATATGCTTCTCTTGGATATTTCATCAAACAACAAGCATGCATACTTAAATTCTACTTTAACTATGCTTCTCCTTCTTTCTTAAAACCATCCATAATTAGAGTAAAATTCCCTTGAATCATCACAAATCATAGCCAAGAAAATACACTTCATAAATGCTCTTAAACTCTTTCTAAATTCAACCCAACTTCTATCAAATTCTAACAACTCAACCAACCCTTCTCATGTAGAAAACCCATTCATGGATCATCATCAAACTCAATAACAAGTTTCATACACAAATCTCAAGCATATGAACCTCATATAAAATTCACATAAAACAATTTCTGTGCTTTACTTGCTCAAATAAGGGTTAGGGTTGGATTTACTTACCTTTTTCTTGAGTAGTTTCACAAAAGCTCACTATCTTTGTTGGACTTGTTCTCTTTCTCAAACCCTAAGCATAAACTCTCTAAGAATTTCATACTAACATATATTAATCTCAAGTTTAGAGCAAGAATCCTTACCTCTTGATGCTTAGGATCAAATCCTTGTCAAAATCCAACCAAAAGACCTCAATTTCCTTAGCAAAATGGATGAAGAATTGAGAGAAATGGAGAGTAGTAGAAGTGTATGGGGTGTAAAGGATGGGAGGGTTTCTAAGGCTAAACCCCTCTTAGCTCATATAAATAAGCACTCTTTCCCATTTTGCCCTTGCACTTTCTTAGAAATTCCATCTTTACCCACTCCCCACTTTTCCTGCTAATTAAGGGTAGAATAGTCACTTCAACCCTATGGAAAATTCTCTAGAAACTCCACTAGAAAAATCAGCTGACTCTTTGCCCCTACGAAAAAATACAGAGCATACGTTGCCACGATGAAGCTTCTTCTTCGCCCTGGCAAAGTCTCACTTCTATAATTCTCCAAGGCTTCACCAAATTCAAGGCATCCAAGCAACTTTAACACCTTACAAACTTACCCAAGGGTAACCAATCAACAATAACAACATAGCAATTTAAGTTAGGGCCAACAAACAACACCAATGCAAAAATAAGCATACCAAACTACGTACCTCAAAGTGGGCGTTACAATCGGCTACTACATTAACTTTTCTCGACTGATACTTAATCTCATACTTATAATCTTTGACCAGCTCTAACCATCTTCTCTGTCTCATATTCATCTCCCTTTGTGTAAAGAAATACTTCAAACTCTTATGGTCGGTGTAGATATTACTCTTGGCACCATAAAGGTAGTGCCTCCAAATCTTCAATGCAAAGACCATAGCTGCCAACTCTAAATCATGCGTAGGGTATCTTGTCTCATACTCTTTCAATTGTCGAGAAGCATAAGCTATAACCCTACCTAACTGCATTAACACAGCACCAAGTCCATGCAGTGAGACATCCGTATCAATATCATACTCTACACCGTCCAGTGGTAACACTAAAACGGGAGCTGTCGTTAATCTTTTCTTCAACTCTTGAAAACTTTCTTCACCCATATAAAAGGAGTTCTTTGTTTGGTAAGAGCTGTCAACGACTTAGCTAATTGGGCAAACCCTGCTACAAATCGGCGGTAATAGCCTGCTAGTCCCAAGAAACTTCTTACCTTTTTTACTGTCTTCTGCCTTTGCCAATCAAGGATTGCCTTCACTTTGCTAGGATCCACTGATATCCCTTCTATAGAAACAGTATGGCCCAGAAATATCACCTGATCCAATTAGAACTCACACTTAGAAAACTTAGTAAACAACTTCTTTTCTCTCAATCCCTGCAGCACAAATCTTAAGTGTTCCTCATGCTCTTCTATTGACTTCGAATAAACCAGGATGTCATCTATAAATACCACTAGAAACTTATCAAGGCAATCATGAAATACCTGGTTTATTAAGTCCATAAAAATTGATAGGGCATTGGTTAACCCAAAAGGCATCACCACAAATTCATAATGCCCATATCTTGTACAGAAAGCAGTTTTAGCTATATCTTGTTCTGCCACTCTTACTTGATGATAACTCGACTTCAAATCAATTTTCGAGAACACTGCAACTCCTTTCAACTGATCAAAAAAATCATCTTTACGAGGTAGCAGGTACTTATTCTTTACTGTCACTTTGTTTAGCTCTTTGTAATCTATACACATCCACAATGATCCATCTTTCTTCTTTACAAACAATATGGGAGCTCCCCAGGGAGAGTGACTTGGTCGGATAAAGCCTTTATCTAAGAGCTCTTGGAGTTGCTTCTTCAATTCCTGAAGCTTGGCTGGGGCCATTCGGTAAGGGGCTTTAGAAATCGGTGCTATCCCAGGTGCTAGTTCACTGCTGAAATCTACTTCTCTTTCTGGAGGCAAACCCAGTAAATCTTCCGGAAACACATCTAGAAATTCCCGGACTACTGGCACATTCTGCAACTCTAGTTGTGGGACATCATTGCTTTGCACCACATGGGCTATATACCCAAAACACCCTTTCCTTAACATCTTTCTAGCTTTCATACTACTAATCACCATACTCAACAGATGGCTCTCTCTAAAACTAAACTTATCTCCATTATCAAGATTAAATCTCATTTTCTTCTTCCGACAGTCAATTTCTACTTCATACCTCCCTTGGAAATCCATGCCCAAAATCACATCAAAGTCGGGCATATCAAACACTATTAAATCAATTGCTAACTCTCGCCCATGGATCACTACGGACGCTCTTGACAACATCTCATGGGTCAAAACACTAACCCTATTAGGTAACTCTATCTTAATGGGTTGAGTCACTCTAGTAGGTTTCAAACCTAATCTTTCTATCATTCCATAAGATATAAATGAATGAGTGGCTCCAGAATCAATTAAGGCATATAAAGGAACTGCATGAAATAATAACTGACCAGTAACAGCTGATGGGTTGGCCTCTGCTTTACCTTGTGCCACAGTAAACACCCTGGCATTAGTACCTCTAGAATTCTATGATGTATGTGGAAAAGGAACTTTACAATCCTACATCAGATGCCCTGGCTGCCGGCATCTATTACACACATTACGACCTAACTCTCTCAAGCACTCTCCTGGATGAGTCTTCCCACACTTAGGACATGGGGGAAACTCTGCTGTTCTCGGCCGTTTACTCTGCTAATCTTTTCTATTCTTCTTAAGCTGAAACTTCTTCTTATTCTCCACTTCACTATTTCTTGTACTCTCAAATTTTTCTCTCTACGGAGCAGGAGATGGTTCACTTGATCCTGTTGGAGTAGGTGCCCTAGAGCCAATCAATTATTGTAGAATTGACTCTTTGTAATAATGTTCATTAATCAATAAACAACATTTTATTCTATATCGCGTAAATCATTATTATTGCAATATGTATTGATATATGTCCTTAGAATGGTAGAACCGTGACGAGGGTATCAAGTGTTTCAAATCTTGATAGTGAGAACCCTATGAGCACATATGGTGGCCATTCTAGAAATGTCCGTAGCCCCAGTATTATTCTGAACTAAGGGCACAGATAATACGGTAAGGCTATCATAGTGTTGAACGACCCTGTCGAAAGGCAGTGACTGATCTCACTTGTCAAGGTTGTTTGGTGACAACCTGGTGCAACACATGGGTGTTTGTTGTAGGCGATTACACCACAGCAAGTTCACTGGACTGACCCACCAGAGGATTCCATATGGATGGTAACCCCAGTGTCTATGGAACAAATCCTCTAACGAATGGTGGTGCATGTGATCCTTAGACTTGAGATCACCGGAGCGCCTTGTGCACCGATTGGTGTAGTTTGACACTAGCCTAACGCAGTTCTTTTCAGAGCTGTCAATACGGTGGTGATTGGCTGCATCAAGGAGTGTATCAAGACTATGGTGGATTGACAGAGGATTTATCACTCCCGGGTACGGGAGAAAGTTATCTCACGGCGCAATTCAGTATATGGCAATGACACTAAAACTGTGGCCACAGTGGGATTGAGTTGTTGCTCTATCCAGTTTATAATACGGGTCATTGGTCCAGAAACTGAATAAATAATATCGAGAGTAACCGAAGGTTGACACTATTTCTATGCCTTCGTCTCGTCGAGATAACGTATGATGAAAGGATCGAATTGCACGGTAACCATATCGTTGACAGGTAGCTACTTTGCTGAATCCGAATCTATCGGGTGGCCATGATGCCTTGCTAGGGGCCAATCTTGGTCTGTGTATTAGTGAGACGATTAATTGGTGTTAATCGCAATACTATACACTGCCGATATGATGAGGAGCCTAAGGGTCACACACATAGAAGACAATTTAAGATGCAAGAAGAAAGAAGGGCGTTTTCGTCTTTTAAGGCGAAAGGGTATTTTGGTAATTTCACAGTGCAATTAAATTTGCTGAGGTCGTAGCCTTTATTTAATTTGTTAGAAAAATTAAATAAGTGAAATTACGTTTAAATGTGTGTTCGCACATATTTAAATATATTATCATTATTGTTAAATGTTTATATATATTTAAATATATATTAATTGATTTTAATTGAGATAATGATGGAAAATAAAATAAATCAAATTGGGAGTGTTTGGCAACATGGGGCGTTTGGGTTGGAGCCCAAGCCTATTCCGTATGGGATTAGGGCAAATCGTTTTTAATATAAAAAGGAAAAGTGTGTGATTTTTAGAATGAGGATTTTTCCTTTGAAAAATAAAACACACAGCAGCCCCTTTTGGAATACACTCCCATGACAGAAAATTGGTTTTAGCCTAAATCAATTTCAATTGATTTCTCTTCTTCTAAATCTTGAAGCCAAAGAGGATCTAGCAAATCCCTCTTTGGTTCTTTTGAGATTGTCTTCGTGTGGACTACGTGGGTTCGATCCTACACTTGGATCGGTAGCAAAACGTTCAAAGACAATCGTGGTGGAGCCTCCAAACGTGCATATGGTTTCTAAACACAGATTATTAATTTATGCAAATTCTTGCTTTGATAAAGTTGTAAAATTATACCCTTGATCTTGGCTCATGTAAACGATCTCTACATTAATTTTGTTTTGTTTCCGCTGCGTATACGAGACCGTTTACTTATAGGTCCCGCTGGGGTGAGCTTATTGACAAAAAATGATGCCCTTAAAGCCCTTTCCAAAGCTTCACAATAGGTTTGAAGGGGCTCTGCTCTTGCCATTACATCTCGGGCTATCTATAGCTTCAGCCCATGGATAAACTTGTCTTTTCTCAACTCTGGAGTACTCACTATCCCCGGAGCAAACCATGCAAGGGAGTTAAATTTCACTGAATGCTCTTTCACTGTGCTAGTCCCTTGCTTCAAACTGATAAACTCTTGTATCTTCTCATGAACCCGGCCAACTGTTCTGTACTCGGCATCAAACAATCTTCTGAACTCTCCCCAAGTCATCACAAAAACATTATGAGTATCTTCCATCAATTCCCACCAAATTCGGGCGTCACCCCGAAACAAGAAACTAGTGTACCGAATCTTCTCCCGATTCGTCATAGAAAACAATGCCGTCGTGTGCTCCATGGACCTCACCCATTCTTCTGCCACTAAAGGGTCCGTTGTACCTTTAAACTCCGACGGCTGATGTTGACTTGGGAGCCCATAAATCGGCTCAATCCGATTTTGTACTATCGGAGGTACTGGCCTTTCTCTTTCTCCTCTATTGGTCGGTACTTGTACGAGGGTTTACACTTTTTCTGGTTCAACTCTCCCCTGGCTTTCCACTAAGACTTGCTGTATAATACCCCGAATTCTAGATTCATCAAGGGTAGGGGAGTAGGTTCTAGCGGGTTAGACGTTTCCCCCGCACTCACTATCTTCTTACTACTTGCTCGGGTTCTACGTCTCATCTACAAGGCAACCATATTCAATCAACTCAACTAACACTTTAAGTAAGGAAAGAATTAACTTACAATGATCAGCTACGGAACGTGGTGGCGGCGAGAGTGGCACACTTGTCAAATCCTAAAATCTTTGCTCTGATACAAAAAATGTAATACCTTCTTTTCTACTAGTATACTTAGAAAATATACAATGAAAAATATACATACTTAATAAATGAAAAGTAGTTGGGCCCAAAATTTTTCTTTACTTAACATATATTATTCTGTACATAGCAAAATCACATATTCAAAAACTTTTACAATGGTGGACAGTAACATAATTTCTCTCCGCTTGTCGATGTCCATCCGACTGCTTCTCACCTATTCCCTGCAAAACATGGAAAAACAATGGGGTGAGCACAAAAATGCTCAGTAAGGAAATCCTCTACTCCTTTATCCCCGTGACTTATACTTTGGTTCTTCCCTTACTCTATTCTTTTCTTCTTCATTCTTTCTTTGTTCTTTCTCTGTTTCTAGTTCTCACTATTCTTTCCTTTCTTTCTAATTCTCTCTGTTCTTTCTTTCAATTCATTCTTTCTTTCTTATTCTCACGAACCATGATAGAAATCACAGTAACATGCATGAATGAAATGCATATGCAGTAATACATAAACATGCGTTTTCTTTTCTTCTTTCTATTTCTTATTCTGTTTCTTTTCTTGCTTACTCAAGCTCTTCTTTCTTTTCTCATGCTTTCTTATTCTTATTCTTGTTCTTTACCGATCGGACTTGGTTGATGCATGGATTCGGAACCCTGGCCGTGTGAGTGAGTACAATCCTCATCTACATGCACTCTTGCGGATTGTACAAATTCTTTCTTCTTCTTAGGCTACTCAATTAAGGTGGCATGCATGTAGGAAATTCTTCTTGGTACAGCCCTCATCCACATACACTCTTACAGGCCATACAAATTTTTCTTCTTCTTATGCCACTCAATTAAGGTGACGTGTATGTGGGAATTTCTTCTTCTCATCACCCACGGGTTCCCCATTGCAACAACCTATTCTTTTCTCTTCTTTAGCATTTTTCTTTCTTTAATTCTTTAGTGCTTTTCTTTCCTTCTTTTTATTCTTTCTTTGAGTTCTTATGCATATGCAAATATATGCATGTGGATAGCTCATGCTTCTTTCTTAGGTGCAATTATGCAATGCAAATATGCAATGTTGCACAAAATGAAGTTTCTTTACTCATGCATATGCTTCTCTTAGGCATTTCATCAAACAATAAGCATGCATACAAAAATTCTATTTTATCATAATTCTACTTCTTTCTTGGACCATCTAGAATTGGAGTAAGACTCCCTTGATTCATCACAAATCCTGGCCAGGAAAATACACTTCAATCTTCAACCAAACTTCTCTTGGTCACCATCATACCAACTCCACTTTTCATGGCTTAAATCTACTCATCAAAAGCCATATACTCAACAATAGATTCATTATCAACAGTCAATCTTAACTCATATACCTATACATGCATATCAAATCATTTGATTTTGTTAATCTTAGCTTGAGTTGGATTTACTTACCTTTTTCTTGAGTAGTTTCACAAAAGCTCACTTGTTGGACTTGTTCTCTTTCTCAAACCCTAAGCATAAGTTTTATAAGAATTCAACATTTACTCAAATTAATCTCATAACTAGAACAAGAATCATTACCTCTTGATGCTTAGGATCAAATCCTTGTCAAAAACCAACCAAAAGCCCTCAATTTCCTTAACAAAAAGGATGAAGAATTGAGAGAAATGGAGAGTGGTAGAAGTGTATGGCATGGGTGTAGAGAATGGGAGGGTCTCTGTAAACCCCGCGTTATTATTCCGATGCCCTAAGGTATGAAATTTACCTTTCAAGTAATTTTCTTTTTTTTGAATGGAAGGGTAAAATGGTCAAGTTACATGTATTTCGAGATGTGGCCATTGTAAAGTGTAAGGGGTGATGTCATTGAAGAGAAATAAGGGTAGAATGGTCATAAAGTTGATTGATATGGTTAAATGGCGTAAATGGTAACCAAGGGTATAATGGTCTTTTCATACAAATCCATATGTAATAAGCATCCATAAAAGTGCACCAAGGGTAAGTTAGTCATTTACCTAATGGGATTTCTTAATTGTTAAGTGTTTTAAAGAAGTCAAATGGCATTACATGAGTGCTAATCTTTATGTTGTGGTAGAAATGACCAAAACACCCTTGTATAAAAAATTTATGCCAAATGACCCTTATATCTAACTTTTATTGACCAATCACATTAGAGCAACAATGGAATAAATATTTACAAGGTTTAAAGAGAGAGGAGTCGGCCTTGTACACCCAAAACATATCATCTTCTTCTTCATCTCTCAAATCCACCATAAAAGCCACTAATCCAAGCATTTTATTCTCAAATTTTCATAGGATTTCAAGTTGATTTTCAAAGGAGATCACCATCCACACTTAAAGAACTTCAATTTCAGAGTTTAAGGTGAGTTTCAAAACCCTAGTTGTTCTGATCTTTTAGGTAAAAGATAAATTCATAAGTGATTATGTGTATAAGGTAGAAAGGGTGAAACTTTGGAGCTAAGGAGGAATGTCTTTGTACTTTGAATACTAAGGTAAGGAAAAAAAATCTCCCTTATGACTACAATTGATAACACCTAGGGTTTATGAAACTTACATTTATTTATGTTAATATGAGTGTGATGCTATGTTTTGGTTATGGATTGTTTAAATGGGTGTGTTGATTGGTGTATGTGTGCATATGGAGGATGATTTATGCAATTAGAGATTTGTAGTTGGACGATTTTTTTGGCACTTTTTGGTTTTGTAAAATGAGAGGTTTTTTTGGCATTTATACTAAGAATGATATGAAAAAATGATATGAATGTGCAAATAGGTACTGGTTAAAATGAATAGAATTCGGATTTGGCTTTTTGAACTTATATGTACATGCTTCACTGAATCAGTCATACAAAATTATAGAAGTCCGATTAGTTGATTCTTAAAGTGTTAGAAATTTGAGAAATAGACCTAAAACTTTTTGTTTCACCAAAAATAAATTCGAATTAGAAGATAAGGGAAAATTGCTTGAAAAGTGACGAACTATATGGCATCCACCTTCTTAATGGAAATTCCCATTTTTTTTAATGCTAATAAACCCCTGAATAATCTTACTACTGAAATTCTCTGTATTGTATGGTAGTTGAATGAATTGTAAAATTTTAGTAGAGAATTAGTATGATTGAGCATGGGATATGTTTCCATATGTTTGCATTCATAATGGTAGGCATATAGCTTATTTAGTTGTCTTATGAAAATTTATGAATGTTAAAGAAGAATTCCATGAGTCTCTTGAGGGATAAACCAAGATCAGAGGAATGGAATTCTTATGGAAACCAGGAGTCCTTTGAGGTGACAACCAAGAACAAGGTAATGGTTTAAATGAATCCGAGGATAACAAAGACTAATGAACCATCAAGTATAAAGACAAAAGAAATAACATGCCATGTACATGAATATTTCATAGTCATATATGTTCTACGTTATAGATGTATGGTTATGTTATGACTTATGTTTTGAGAAAAGTCCAAAGTTATGATATGTTTTATGACTTGCTATGTCAAAGAATGAAGGTATGTTTTTGAGGTAGGTAAGGTCCTAACTATATACTTGTATAATGAACCTTAATAGTTTATAAATGGCCATATTCCTTACTGAGGCATTAGCGCTCACCCCACGAAATGTTTTAAAAATGTTTTCAGGTAAGGATTAAGGCATGACTGAGAGGATTCCGGGGACGCTATGAGCATGAAGGGATGTTTTAATGATCCTATTGAATGGTTTTGCTAATATTTAGTGTAGTGTAGTAATTTGTTCCTATTTCATAATGTAGTAAATATGTCCATTCTATATAGAGTAAATATGTTGTATAATAAAGGAATCAAATTGCTAGTAAATTTTGTAAAAGTGTGTATGTTCTAGTAAGTATTACTATGGATTTCATAATTTACTCCAAGAAAGGAAACCATATTTAACATGAACTTATTTTAGTTTAGAAATTAAATATATATAAATATACATATATATGTTTTTAACTACAAGTTTATTCTTTAATAGGATTTTAAATAACCTTCTTTCCTAGGCGTGCATTTTCTAGGTTCTCAATGGCCAAGGGATACTTAGGAAATACCTGGCTAGGGAGGGGTTTTACAGTCTCTAGGCTCAACCCTTATTAACTCATATAATAAGCACTTTTTCCCATTTTGCCCTTGTACTTTCTTGAAAATTCCATCTTTCCCTTTAATTCTTTACAAATACACCCTACTCCAAGCATTCTCCTTGAAATTTCCTTGCATTACCTCTCACTTTCCTGCTATTAGGGTAGAATGGTCATTTCACCTGTATAGAAATTTCTCTTGAAACTTCACAGAAAAAAATTAGCCGTCTCTTTGCCCTAGAGAAAAAATCCAGAGTGTACGTTCTGTGGCGAAGCTTATTCTTCGCCCTGGCGAGTTTGCACTTCCATGATTTCGCCAATACTTCAACAAATTTAGGGCATCCAAGCAACTTCAACACTTAGAAACTAAACCAAGGGCAACCAATCAACATAACAACATACACTTTACTTAGGGCCAACAAACAACCACCAGACAAAACAATAAGCTACAAAAGTACGTGCCTCAAAGTGGGCGTTACAATTGACTCTTGGCATAAACATAAAAGTTATAGGGCCATATCTTAATTTCTAATGCTTCAAGAATCATCTCATTTCTATTTTATACGATAAGTTATGGTCGAAATACTGAAGCATGTTTGACATAAGCCCTAAATTGCCAAATCCGAATTTTTCATATTAACCATGCCATATTAACTTCTATTGACATTAACAAATATGTCAACTTATGGATCATTAAACCTCCCCTTAATAGTCTTTAACATCTTAAAGGAAGAGTAAAACCTCACTCCCATGATCATCCATCATTGTTATACATTGTAAGTTAATGCAAACAACACATCAACACTTCAATGCAACCATTCAACACCATGTGGCCTCTAATACTATAAGTTTTGCCACAATCAACATCAATACTTCATTTTCTTCAATTAAACACAACTCATAAAACATAAATGGCAATAACTTCATGTTATAATAATTCCAGCTAATTAACATGAATGAGTTCAACTACACTTGCCAGCAACTAATTCTGCCTTAAAGCCTTAATTTAAGGTTTCATTAAATCTACAAACCCTAGCATAATTCCTAATCATGGGGGTTCTTCCTTCCCTTTTTAAAGAATTCCTCCAACAAATCATTTGCCTTTGTCTTCTTTTACACCTTAATCCTACTATAACATTATACCTCAACATTTACTTCAATCACATCAAAACTAGGGTTTTTAATCCTTCCTTAAATCCTTCAACTTGAAGATCCAAGGCTCCTATCTTGTTCTCCTTGAAAAATTTGCAACTCCTTTAAAACTTAGAGAGAGAAAGCTTGTTTCATGGAAGATTTGAGAGAAATGAGAAAGTTGAAGAAATGCTATCTCCCTTGGCTTGAACGAATTTCCTCTGTTTATAAAAATATTTCATTAATTTTCAAAATTATGCTATTGGCCTAATTATTTAATTGTATAACTCATAAGTCATTAATTCTTCATATAAGGGCATTTTGGTCATTTCGCACTAAACATAATTATTACTTAATTAAGTCTACTCATCCTTGACTTTTGCAATGCTTATCCTAGGCAAAATGATATTTTTCCCCTATACCCTTTTATGGACAATTGATTCATACCGTTCCCAAACGAATTGACTATTTTGCCCTTTGTTAGATTTTATGCTTTTAACATAAAATTAACATCTAAAGGACTATTTTGAGTTGAGAACATATCTTTGACATCTTGGGTATTACATGGATGATGAACCCATAAAGCATAAACTTTGTTTAAAAAAAAAGAAAGTGGTTTTATTTAATATGAAAAACATTAAGGAAAGTGGGAGGCCAATTCCATGAGCTTATCACTATTTTATTTATTGATATTGACCATGCATTAAACCTTGTTTTATTTCATACAACTCATTATTAACTATATGAAAGTCTCTCATATAAATTATTTATTATTATTAAATAATTGAATAAGATTATGATTTGGGTATTAGGTTCACATTAATTAAAGGATGATCACATTTGCGTTTCATATTATAAAATCAACATTAATTTCGCATTACAAGTTATACATGCTCATATTAAATATTTTGATATTTTGTTGGTATAAATATATGTCTAGATCTATATTCAAAGATAACATTGTTTTATGCATGACATAATTTATTTTGTAATACAAATTTTAGTTATTTGATTTAACGCTATTCAATGGATTTAACGAGAAACTAGAGGTAATTATTTTATTGTTAACTATTAGATTACTTTTTTTTAAGGGTCGGATAATTTGTATCACAGATTTATTAGTTCATATATATATATATATATGTAAAAGTAAAAGAAGATGCAAGAACATTACTTGCTTTTTGACATAAAATGTGACAAATTTTAAGCATGCATAATGAACACGGTAGCATGAATGGTCTACCTTCAAAGTGTTGCTTTCAATATTATATTTTTATTTTATTACTCCTAAAAGTATGCCTTTATTATAGGACCATTAGTATTAACTTGGCCTTCCTTAATTTTATTGATATAATGGAGTTCATTTCAATATATCATGCCATAGTGATAACAAAATTCTATTTCTCTCTATATGTTTTGGAATTATTGATAATTGTTTATGATATTTACCTTCTAGATTTATATGAACAATATATTTAGAGTATTTATTAAATAAATAATTAATATATATTTTGATAATAAATTTACATTTTACAGGATATAACCATCAATCAAAACTAAACAACATACATAAAAGAAATAATTTTTTTCATATATATATTTATATTTAAAACCATTGTTTTTATTTTCTTAGTGGAGGTAAACAAATTAAGTGAAAATAATTCTAAATGTATCCAAAAAAATTCATTTCATACCTAAGTAAAAGGTTGAGTAAAAAGGAAAAGATGCCAATTGACATATGTTGAGTATTTTGGTGGACATTCCAAAATCCTTTTTTTATTTTTATTATATGGTTGACAACTAAGCCTAATAAATAGATATAGAAAAAGTCTCAATTAAGCATTACTTTGTATGAAGCTTAATTAAAGGTATTAAGAAAAAACATTGTCTTCCTCAAGCATTATTTTGTATGGTTTGTGACTTTTACCTAACCATAGCTCATGCAACCAAACCTAGTTACCAAAAAAAAAAAAAAAAAACCTACTTAACTTTTAGGCTTTACCCAACAAAATTAATTTTCATTTGGTGCGATCATTTTCAATTTGGTAAAAGTGTTTCTAATTTGAGTAAATATTGAGTGACGTTATTTTATCTTTTTAAATCTTAGTTATTATTAAATTTTTAATTATAATTTTATCTCTTATTAAAATTCCTAAATAAGATATAAAAGAGTTATACGTATCTAAACATTTTATTTTCTCTTTCAATCATAAATTATATTTCAATAAATTCTAATTCTATTTTCAATGGGCTTCGAAGAGGAGGGACATGCCAAGTATCCGCTTGGGACCATGTCTTTTTAGGACTATACTGGATGTACAATTCCATTTGGATAGTAATATTTTATTTCAGTTGGAAAATACATTCAGATTTTTGGGATAGTATAAGTGATCAAGGGTTGGTAACTCATATTACAGGAGGAAACTTTACGCAGAGTTCCATTACTATTAATGGTTGGCTCATGAAGGCGAAATTTATGCAATTTAGAGATTTTGATTAAGATTATGTAAGTATAATGAAAATATAATATATGCTTTGCAATTGTAAGTTACTTTGTTAATTTTCTTTATCTTTTTCTTCTCAAAATTTATAAGTTAATTTGATGCATTCAAATTTTTTAATTATTATTCTTACAATTTTGAAAGTGAAAACATATCCGAATGAATTTCATCTAAAAACTTCACATTCAACACCAAGAAGCACAAAAAATATTAAAAACATAAATAAAAGGGCATAGTTGAAAGTTGGTGGGATTTTTTAATGCATATGTTAAAACGTTCTAACGGGGTTAAATTTAGAAGAGTCTTGAAAGATGAATATGCGTTTGTATTTCTTGTGTGTGCTGTTCATGTGTTACCACAGTAGAAACAATAATATTTATATAAAAATATAAATTATTGAAATAAAATCATTTTATTATTATAAATTTTTTTACATATACACAATATCATAAGAGACAAAAAATAACTCTTTATAGTATTACATATATGTATATATCTTTCATATAAATTGAATATTTTATAATATAATTAAATAACTTAAAACTAAATATAAATTAAATAAATTAAAATAATCGATATAATAAGTGTACAAGTAACAAGATTGTCAATTCAGATGATAAAAATTAGTTTTTTTATTAAAAATTCTGCAAATTCGTCTTTCTGTTCATCGATACAACCATGGTTGAATTTTCCTAAAATGGTCATATTCAAGGAAGTATATGATAGTAAATACAGATAATATCAGGGGCATTCAAGTCCAAGAAAATAAAAAATTTACTTCACCTGAATAGAAGTACCGTTCGCCAAAAGCCTTACGTAGTTACGTGTCAAAGACCCAGATATATAAATTCAATTGCACACAACCCAAACACAACACGCTTCATCACTCTTCATATAAAAAAAAAAAAAAAAAAAAAAAAAAAAAAAAAAAACTCCAAAATCCTTCTAATCTAATATCTCTTGAGAAGTCTCTCTACTCAATTACCCAGAGCCAATTCTTACTATTCCCGCCGCTTACGTTTCCAATTTTGAGATTCTTTGATCAAAATTTGATTTTTTTATGTTTTAGTTATGGCTGAAACGGAGAGAGTCGCGGGTATTGCGATGGAATTTTCTCTGAGTGATGAAACCGCCGAAACTTCGTCGTTTTCGTCGCCGATCAGAGTCCCTGGGAGGATTCGAAAGAGGCTTTTGAACGAGAGTAAAACTCCTTGTACTGTTGAAGAAATTGAAGCCAAGCTTCGACTTGCTGATCTTCGCAGACAGGTTTAACTCTATTTTCAATTTCAGTTTATAATTTTCTCGCAGAATTTGAGAAATTAAAGCAAAACCTAGACTTTTTTGTCGCTGATTATTCAATATGTGATTTTTTTTTTTTTTTGGGTGATGATATTCTTATAGATTAAACAGTGTATAACTCTTCGTATATATGGAGATACCCAGAATAATTTGTTGGTGATGTGTTGTGTGTGATGAAAGTTCTGATTTTTTTTTTCTAAATTAAACTGTGTAATATTTTTTTGGACTTTAAGTTAGGTTCCATGGAGTGTTAGTTTAGCTTCTGAATCTTTGTAATTATTTATTGGTTTTGATTTGTGGAGAATTGGAAGATTCAATACTCAAATTGGTTGATTTTGTTTTGGGTAAAGTTAAATTTGTAAAATCTTTATTATGAAGGTTTTTGAATTTTTACTTGTGTTAGGTAAGGTGGGTGCTCCTTGTCTTTGAAAATTTCTTGGCACTTTTCTTATTTGGTATGTTTTGCACATGGACTTGTCTCTTTCTCTCCTTGTGAAACTTATGGTTTATTATTTTTTTTTAAATATTCTTTTCACATGTTTTATACTTTTTATTGTTTCTTGGCTTTTTTCTGCTTTCTTTTTCTGGTAATAGGATCATCTGTTTCTGTAGTTTGAAAATTTTCCTTCTTTATATTGAGTTAGTTTACTTTCTTTTAATGGTAATAACATTTTGGTTCTCTTGTTTGAAGGATTTTTCGCCTCTGTGTTGAATGTTCTTTACTTGTTTGGTTGGTTCCTTTCTTTTCTTTGTCTGGTTGTAACATTATTTGGTATTTTAGTTTGAAAGGTTTTCCCTCTTTGTATTCTTTGATTTAGCTAAATGTAAGTTTAACCTGAAGATAGCCTTTTTCTGCTTTTGATTGCAGCAATTCTATGAGAAGTTATCAAGCAAGGCAAGGCCGAAGCCAAGAAGCCCCTCACAGTCTTGTGCTCATGAGGAGGACCTTGGTCAGCGCCTTGAAGCGAAGCTTCAAGCAGCCCAGCAGAAGAGGTAAAAGCTTCAAGCTGTATTAGAAATTAATAGTCCAATGGGTATTTTAACATGTTGATATTGACTACTTTTTCCCTGAGAAAGCAAGTATAGTTAGTCCCCACACTCTTCATTTTAG
This sequence comes from Pistacia vera, assembly GCF_008641045.1. Taxonomy (NCBI): domain Eukaryota; kingdom Viridiplantae; phylum Streptophyta; class Magnoliopsida; order Sapindales; family Anacardiaceae; genus Pistacia; species Pistacia vera. Next base: position 49,391 of record NW_022196172.1, read on the forward strand.
TCCCACCCTTATCTGAATTGTGTTTCTTTGATCATCTTACTTAACTGATAAGTCATGATATGTTGTGTGAGACTAATGATGACAATTCTTTTCCTCAAATATTTTGACGGCCCACATTTTTGTGAATGTTTCCTTGTTCTGTTTATAAAGCCTTTTAACCTGAATTAGAGCAGTTATTACATGTATCCTTATGATTTTACTTGACCTGATTTATATCTTGGTAACTTGTCTTTATTATCCTACTTTTGGCCCTTAACATATTCCAGTTCGGTCCTTTATAATAAGACACATAAATTTTGACTCTTGTAAGATACTACTCTAATTTGGTGCATGTAGAGATTCTTCAGAACACAAAGGATCTATTTAAGCAATATTTTTCTAATTTGAATAACAATGATGACAGCAATTGTTGCTTCCGTAGCAGAATCACCGTAGCAAATTGATTGTTACTTTGTCAACTAGAGATGTTGCTGCAGCAATAACATTTTCCGTAATAAGTATAATGTCATAAGTTTACAAGCTGACGCACTGTTGAATTTAACAGGTTAAGCATTTTGGCAAATGCTCAAATGCGCCTGGCTAGGCTGGATGAGTTGCGACAAGCAGCTAAAACCGGGGTAGAAATGCGTTATGAGAGGGAACGTGAGATTCTTGGCTCAAAAGTGGAATCTAGGGTTCAGCAGGCGGAGGCAAATAGAATGCTTATCCTCAAGGCTTACAGCCAAAGAAGAGCCAAATTAAAGGAGAGGTCATCTCAGTCATTGCTGCGAAGGATGGCTCGTGAGAGCAAGTATAAGGAGCGTGTCCGTGCTGCAATTCACCAGAAGCGAGCAGCTGCTGAGAAGAATAGACTACGATTGTTGGAAGCTGAGAAGAAGAGGGCACGTGCTCGGGTGCTACAAGTTAGGCGGGTAGCTAAAATTGTCTCTCACCAACGTGAGCTTGAAAGGAGGAGAATGAGTGATCAGTTGGAAGATCGTCTGCAAAGGGTATGCATATTTTGTTTTCTCAAATAGCTTTGTCAATCATATTGATGTAGGACAAATAGGAAGGATGGCTATTTAGTCCTTCTCTATTTATTTTTGGGATTGAGTCTTTTCGTTTATGTAGTCTTTTAACTAATTGTTTTATTGGATTAGGCTTTCTTATTTCATTATTTTTATCCTTGTTACTGTTTTCTAGCTATCTCTTCTTGATTTCTCTTCTCAACCGAGTCTTATCTTCTTTTCTACCCTTCTAGTTCTTATTCTTGTATGTAATTCTCTCTATTTCTTGGTTATTTTTCTTTATCTATCTTCTTCTATATTCTAATTGAATTTTATGATATCAGGCAAAGAGACAAAGAGCAGAATATTTGAGGCAGAGAGGACGGCTAAATAATCCTGTTTCTTTTAGGATGTGCAAACAGGCTGATCACCTTTCGAGAAAATTAGCGAGGTATACAAATTTGATTTTACTCTTTGAGAGTTCCATAAATTAGTTATATTCCTTTAAGATAAGCTTCTTGGATCTCAGCAATGTCATTAAGGTGCAGTTTTAGCTTTTGAGTTTGAAGATAAGATTTTAACCTTAATAGGTATGTTATTGTTTTAGGTGCTGGAGGCAATTTCGTAATAAGAGGAGAACTACCTTGGAGTTGGCAAAAGCTTATGATGCCTTGAAAATTAAAGAGACTTCTGTCAAGACAATGCCATTTGAACAGTTGGCCCTTCTGATTGAATCAACTGCTACCCTTCAATCTATGAAAGCTCTACTTGACCGGCTCGAGAGCCGCCTGAAAATCTCCAGGGCTGTTGGTGCTGTTGACGATCACACATTCAGTTTAGATAACATTGATCACCTTCTCAAAAGAGTTGCTTCTCCCAAAAGAAGGCTTAATTCCCGAACTCCTTTGAAGAGCAGAGATGCAAAGAAAGTAGGTCCCCCTAGGGAGGCTGGCAAACGTCCAGCTAAATTGTCTAGGTATCCAGTGAGAGTAGTTCTTTGTGCTTACATGATTTTGGGTCATCCAGATGCAGTGTTCAGTGGTCAAGGAGAGCGTGAGATTGCTCTGGCCAAGTCTGCAGAACAATTTGTTCGACAGTTTGAGATTTTGATAAAGATTATATTGGAGGGGCCAATACAGAGTTCTGATGAAGAGTCTGACTCTTTGCTGCCAAAACGTTGGACCTTCAGGTCTCAGCTTGCTGCTTTTGATAAAGCATGGTGCTCCTATTTGAACTGTTTTGTGATGTGGAAAGTTAAGGATGCCAAGTCATTGGAAGATGATTTGGTGAGAGCTGCTTGCCAGCTTGAACTCTCTATGATTCGTAAATGCAAGATGACCCCAGATGGAGAAAATTCTGCTCTTACTCATGATATGAAGGCTATTCAGAAACAGGTATGGATATCATTTTCATAGAGATCACCTAACACTACAACATGAATATGTTTTAGCAACTCATTAGACTAAGCCATTTTCTTAAAGTATTTTCTGCTGTTCTTTCCGAAGAAACATGATTTTATCTAGTTCTTAAAGAATTCTGGATGGTTGAAAACAGACTTCGTTTTAAGGCATTTTTATATTTGAAAGAGTTCCTGCACAGTAAGCATGTTAATTATAACAAGGGTTTAGGTTCTCTCTTTTTTGGGCATGTTTCCATGTTTTTGTTTGGGTTTTTTAATGTAATGTCCTCTATACTAATATTGGCTAATCTATGAACTTTGCTTCATGCAGGTTACAGAGGACCAAAAACTTTTAAGGGAAAAAGTACATCATCTCAGTGGAGAAGCTGGGATTGAGCACATGGAATCTGCGCTATCTGAAACTCGATCTAAGTACTTTGAAGCAAAGGAAAATGGAAGTCCAGTCGGATCTCCAATCACAAACTTTTTAACCCCTAGTCCATCTAGTTCCCCAACTGTTCCTCCATTTGTTGCTAGTGTGGATAGCAGAAGTAATCTGACCAAGGGTGTTGAGAGGCCAAGTAGTGTTGTTCGCTCCTTATTTAAGGAGAACGCATCCCCACCCAAAGGAATTGATTCCTCTGCAGCTAGTACCAGCCATGAAGATGGTTGGTTGGGTTCGTCCCTTGAAAAACAGCAGGTCACTGAGAATGAATTGATAGTTAATGAGTTTGTCCATAACCACTGTGCTTTTGTTGATAGCTCCATCACCGATGACGATCAAAACAGTGTCAAGGTTAGTGCAGTTGTATTGTTATAAATAATTAACCCGGACTTGATGACTGTTGTGTGGGGAACTGTGTAGTTGTCTAATTAACATTTTTGCTTATTTCTAAATAACCAGAGACCACCCTATTACTGCCTTTTGCCATTTTTGAGTTTCTATGTGGAAAATTATAAATACTGTTACAACCGCCATCAACATCTGGTTCTGGAAATGCTTGGTTTTAATGTTGGAAGTCACATTGGTCCCCAGTGGCTTAATTGAATACGATGATAATTTAAAAAATTTGGCACTGATTTGTTGCATTTGGCAGTCAAAGATAAGAGAGACAATGGAGAAGGCTTTCTGGGATGGCATCATGGAATCCCTGAAACAGGATGTGCCTAAATATGACCGGGTTATTCAACTTTTGAGTGAAGTGAGGGATGAAATTTGTGAGATGGCTCCTAAGAGCTGGAAAGAAGAGATTACTGAAGCTATAGATCTGGAATTTCTTGCTCAGGTAGTAGCCACTGCCTTATGCCATTGCTGCATCATATGATGCCATAAATTCTAATTTGTTGTTAATTTCTTTCCTCAGGTTTTGAATTCAGGTTACCTGGACATTAATTATCTTGGAAGGATTCTGGAGTTTGCCTTGAGCACTTTGCAGAAACTCTCGTCTCCAGCCAAGGATGATGAGATGAAGACCAATAACCAGAATTTATTGAAAGAGTTAACTGAGATATGTCAGGCCAGAGATGGATCAAACTATTCACCTGTTATTGCAATGATCAAAGGTTTTCGCTTTGTTCTAGAGCAGATTCAGGTGAGTGTTTCTTTGATCTTATGTCCTTGGCTTTGTAAATATTAAAGGATTCAAATGCAAGCCTCATGAGTTGAGTGATTTAATCTTTGAATTATTGCATGAGAGTTCACTGACTTTATATATTGATGCTGTTTTATCCGTTTAGTAAAACTGCTGGATTTAGAAGATTCATATTAGGATATGCATTGCTAGTGAAGCAATTGGAAATTATGACACTGTTTTTGCCTCCTTATGTAGTATAACATGGAAATATTTTCTGTCAGGCTCTAAAACGGGAGATAAGCAAAGCGCGCATAAGACTCATGGAGCCTTTGTTGAAGGGGCCTGCTGGTTTTGACTACCTTAGAAAAGCTTTTGCAAACCGATATGGACCCCCCTCTGATGCTCACAGCTCTTTACCATTGACTTTACAGTGGCTTTCATCTGTTTGGATGTGCAAAGATCAGGAATGGGAAGAACACATGAATTCTCCTTCAGCTTTGACAGGTCATAAAAGTTCGTCTGGAATGCGTCTGCCTTCTACCACCCTTAGAACCGGTGGAAGCTTTCTGGTCAAAACAGGTGGAAGCCAAAGTACATCTTCCCCTCGTACTTCAGGTAAGAATTTGATTTCTAGGGATCTTTTTTAGTGTTAAAGTAGTTAGTTTATTAACATTTTTCTTAATTCATCCTGTTGGTTTTCTCTCTCTGGATCAGGTAATCAGCAACCAGAATGTAAGGGAGAAAAACTTGATTTGTCAGTGAGGCTTGGCTTGTTGAAGTTAGTAAGTGGGATATCTGGTCTAACGCAAGAATCTTTGCCTGAAACTTTCATGCTTAACATCTCGAGGTTGAGAGCTGTTCAGGCTCAGATTCAGAAGATTATTGTAGTTTCCACGAGGTATGTGGCTTCACCAATTCTTTCTCAGGCTTGATATAGAAACATCATCTTCTCATGAGCTACCTGGTTTCTCATGTACTAATTCTGTTATTCCAATTCCAGCATTCTTCTTTGCCGGCAAACCCTCCTCTGCGAGCGGCCAGTAGCCAGCCCTGCAGACATGGACAATATACTATCTAACTGCTCTGCAAGACTCTTGAAGCTCTTAGACCGCTCTGAAGACGCAGGAATTGAAGAAATTGTTGAAGTAATCGGTGGAGCTTCAAGTGATAATGGCAAGGTAGTTGATTCTGATAAGCTTCAAGTGAGAAAGGAAGTAATTGCCAGGACGCTGGCAAAAAGCTTTCAAGCTGGAGATGCAGTATTTGAAAAGGTATCTCGAGCTGTATATTTAGCTGTAAGAGGAATTGTGCTTGGGGGAAGTGGAAGCAATGGAAGAAAATTGGCAGAAATGGCCCTCAGGCAGATTGGAGCAGTAAGCCTGACTGAAAGGGTGGTGGAAGCTGCTGAAGTTTTGGTGGTGGCAGGCACCGTCTCTGTAAGTGTTCATGGGCCATGGTATATATACGTAACTGATAACATGTGAAGGGATTGGATTGTGAATTTGTGAAGAAGAAATAAAGTAAACACACTTGTGCATAATAGTAGTGTGTGTAAAGCTGATGTATGTAGAGTGGACAACTGGACATTATTTGATTGAATTAATTGTGGGAATATTACTGTCTTTTCCCTCATTGTAATTGAACATGTGAATAGTGTTTAGAATAATTATGAACACATCCATTTCCTTCATAATGTATTAAATATTTTCCCATCTTTTTATAATTTCTTAAGGATGTGTTTGATATTTATAGAGATTTTTAATACTTTATAATAAAACGGTTAAATTTATAATGCTAAATTATTTCATAGGTGAAAATTAAATAAACCCTTAACCCCTAATACAACTTTACAAAAATTTTGTTAAAAAGAGTTGATGTAAAGGGTTAAAATTTGGGGGCATGTTGAAAGTTGATGTAAAGGGTTAAAATCTGGGGGCATGTTGAAACTTGAAAGTAATTGCAGGGATACGGTCCCAAAAATTGGGGGGAGTTTATTAAAAAGACATTTGGAGTTAAAATTTAATTAAAAGGTTATGTAGTTTGTAAATGTTAACTAAATAGCCTTATTTTTTATTAAGCTTAATTAAATATGATTAGGGGTTAATTAGGATTAATGAATAATTGTGTAATCTTTTAAAAATTATAATATATCCCCAAAGAGTCGAAATTCTTTTAAATAAACCCAAACACCTTCTTCTTCTTCCTCCCGTCACGTTAACGCATTCCTCCGTCATTAACAACTTCTCCAACACAGATCCTTCTCCTCATCCTCCTCCTCCTCCTCCTGACATTTCGTCCAGGTATGTGTATCTCCATTTCGATTTCATATTTCGATTTACAAAGATCTGGGTTATGATTTTGATTTAGCATGGATTGGGTTTGGGTTATGATTTTGATTTAGTTGTTTAGGTTGTTGGGCTATGTTTGATGTAATGGAAGTTGAAAGGAGTGAAATATGTTGAAAATTTGTTCTTGGTATGTGTTCTGGGTATGATGGATCGATTGTAGGTGGAGATGACTGAAAATGTGTTCTGGGTATGATGGATCGCGGAAGCGTCTGGTACGTCTGGTAATGCAGCAGATAGATCCTTAAGCGATCAGTATGTGCATAAGATCACTTAAGCGATACAACAGATATATAAGCGACTGTGCAGATTCTTTTTAAAATATTTGAACCCTTAGTACACATTTAAGAATATTTTTTTTTTCTTGCATTATAGGTAGTTGGCTATATTACACATGGGACAAGTTGTTTTGGGTGTTTAATTTTGGTGAGTGGGTGGAGGAAGAAAGTAGCTGAAAGTGGATTGGGAAGAGCAAAGAAGTTTACCAATTGCTGAGACAGAGGTTAGTTTTGATGAGTTGATTGATGAATAATTAGAAGAGGTAATTTGAGTTGCTCGTAGTGATATTTGTGAATATGTTTTAAGCAGAGTTCCTGAACCTTATAAGGTATCTCTTCTATATTAAAGTCGGATGAAAGTGTGAAGTTTATATGATTGGTGTGGCCGATAATGGTTCGAGGCGATTTAAGGGTTTCTTTTGAAAAAACCGTTGGAAGTTGGTTCAAAGGAAGGGGATAAAGGAAGTAGGCGAGATTTGCCTGGTTTTAATTTGAACTACGAGGCCATTGATTTGTTATTGACAAATCGAGATGTAACGGAATTGGGTGAGAGGAACCGTAGAAGAGGTTGGTGATGGGGGCACGAAAATGTTGAGGGGAGGACCCCGTAGATATGTTCCACAGATGTAGAGATTCCTTTAAATACAGATTATGCGAAGGCGTAGATTGTGAGGAAGAGAACACTATGTCGTCTATGCAGGTTAGAGGGGGCAATTGGAGGTAGTAGTGATCAGCTCATGTTTTTACGGAGGATCGGAGTTGCGCATAGGGTATTATTTGACAACAAGAGGAGTGGTGAGGAAGCTAAAATTGTTGCCATGAGAGGTAATTTTGAGTTCATACAAAAAGTCAAATTCATTGGCTGTGACGGTTGCATGTCGTGACCGAAAGTGCAAGTGGCGGTTTATGTAGAGGTTGGCGGAGTTCGGAAAAATTTATCTTAGCACATATACCCGTGAGCACACATGTGGTTTGTGACACATTTCAGGGAGCATCGACAAGCGTCCAGCATGTTATTGGACAATTTGTCAAATTGGTTCGTTGAGGGAAATCACCTCTCCTAAAGACATTCACTGTGCGCCAGAGTTGGGATGTGCTGTTAGTTACTGGAATGTTGGAGGGAGACAACATGCACAAGATTTGTGAGGGGCATGGAGCACGGGTACGCAGTATTGAAGCGATCGTTATATGCTGAGTTGACCACCAAGGTAGCAGACGGCTTGAGATGGGACAGGAAATGATGTTTAATATTTTTTGTTGCTTACGGTTCTGCTATAAGGGTTTTGTAAACATGAGAAAGGTGTTGGCTGTTGATGGTTGCTTTTGACGGGAAGTATGGAGGTACATTGTGGTGGCCACTGCACAGGACAACGAGAATCACCACATATCTGTTGCAGGTGTGTGGTGACTCTGAGAATGATGAGTCTGGACTTGGTTTTTTCAGACAATTCGTACGATAGTGCCTGATACAGTGATGAGTTTGTATAATATCCGTAGGCACAACTCTATAAAAGAAGGGGATGCCACATTTACCGTCAAGCACATCACGGTCTGCATGGCCTGGGATTTGCATGAGCACCTTGGTGAGAACATAAACAAAAGTTTAAGTGTGCTGGTGCTCCTTCAAACATACTACATGGCAGCAAAAGCTTATCGGGTTGATGAGTTCGAGGAGCACTTCCAGCAAATCCGAATCAAGGATGAAGAGTTGCAAGTATTAGCATGATGTTGGTTTGAGCGATGGAGTGAGCTTACTTTCCTGGAAGAAGGTTGATGTATGACCACGATATAGCGGAGTCCATAAATTCGAAGTTGTTAATAGAAGAGAGTTTCCAATAGTTTGCACTTTTGATGCAATCAGAGGACATTGTCACGGTGGTTCATGAGCGTCGTACGGATCAGCTAATTTTACTACAACATTGTTCCGTCAGCTGACATTATTGCGCGCAGCAGATGGACTTTTCCAATGCCTGTTACCTCTTCCTGCTCGTGTGTCTTGCAGCGCGGTACTGGTCAGCGGCCTCGTTAACCTTGTTAGTAAATTGCCTGTGCTTGCATGCTCTGTTACTTAGTCCCTGCTCATGCGCCGAACCCCGGGTCGATTTGGTTTCGATTCCTGGCTTTGTCCCCTCTCTATTGGCTCTCAGCTCGCTTTTAAAATTCGCCGAGGCTGGGTGACGCGCGTGTGCCTTCTCTCCATCCGCAGTTCACTGCGGTAGGGAGGGGAGTAGACTTTCCTCCGTCTGCAGGTTCCCCGGGATGTCAGTGACTCAATTTGTCAAGCACCCTGGCCCAAGAGAAGCAGTTGCCAGAATTCCATGCAGATCCAGAAATTAGTTTGAAGAAGGATGAATTCAGAGTTGCGAGGCCACCCGTTGAGAGTGATTGTTTTCATTATTGTGGTAAAATTTTATTGTTACCTTAATTAACATCTTCTATATTTCTTGTACATGGCCTAAATATTTGTTTGTGATTTAGTTTGGATTGGTTGCAATTAAGGAGAAAAGTATGGAATAATACGTGTTGGTAATTTTAGTTTGTAAAATTCAGAAGAAAAGCTGGAAAGTATATTTCCCATGGTGCATAAGCTCTATGATATGTCTTCAAACGAAGGAGTTTTCAACAGGATCGCTTAAGCGATATCACGGATCGCTTAAGCGATCGTGCACTGGGCGAAATGATTCTGTCCAGGCCACATGCTATAATCGACCAAGACAAAAAGACACATCGCTTAAGCGCTATCCGGATCGCTTAACGATCATGCACCTAGGCAGATTTGATTCTTCCAATCCACATGATTGCTAAGCGATCCGCTCGCTTAATCGGCCAGTGAAAAAGATCGTTCAGCGATATCACGCTCGCTTAGCCGCGCTGTGTAAACGAAGCCTTTGTATGATCGCTTAATCGACCACACGAAAATATTTAAAATTTAAACAATACACCCCACCTACCCACTTCCCAGATTTGGCCACCATCGTCGGAATCCTACCGGAAAGGGCGTTACGACACATAGCAGTCGGATCAGGCTGATAGGGCGTCGTATGGCCTTTCCGGCAGATCGACCATGGATGTGGTGGAAAGGCCAGATCACGGCATCGCTATACGCGAGAAAAAGTCGATATCTGGCCGTCTGCGACGGCCAAATATATGGCTTCGTTTTCGGTCAACGATGCCTAAGATTGGGCGTTAACGTCGGCCCTTTCTTTGAAGTCGATGACAGCCAGTGGGCTTTCGGCCAGATCCACAGTGGATCTGCCAAAAAATGTCACATCTGGGAATTGTACCGACATTTATCGTTTGTAGCCGTCGTGGTGTCGAATCTGGGAAGTGGGTGGGGGGGGTGTTTTTGTTACTTTTTAAACTTTTAGCAGGTATTAATGAAATAATTTAGTAAGGGTCTAAAATTTATTAAAAAAAAATACTAATATTTCCTAAATAATAATAAAAAAGAAATATTTGGGAATGATTTATATTTATAGGAATATTAACCAACGACCCTTTATGTTCTGACACAAAGAGAAGAACATATGTTCACTAAGATTCCATGGTTACTTTGAAATATAACTCGTCATGGTTACTAAATGATCGTAAACCCCATTGTTTAGCATGCGTAAACATTCTACACCTAATGTTTCATACTGACGAAGAACTATAGTTTAATATAAATATAAACCGTCATAGTCCACGAACGAATCATAAAAACCACATTGTTTAGCATAGACGTAAACATTGTACAACTTATATGTTTCTACGGACGTAAAAGAACTATAATATTAATATAATATAATAACGGTCATAGTCCACTGACGAATCGTAAACCTATATGTTTAGCATAGACGTAACAATCTCACCTTACATGTTCATACTGATGTAAAAGAACTATATGTTTAATATAAATATAATAACGGTCATAGTCCACTGAACACCTTTGCAAACCCTATATGTTTAGCAAGACGTAACAGTCGACACCTTACATGTTTCATATGAGTAAAAGAACTATTTGTTTAATATAAATATAATAACGGTCATAGTCCACTGAACACCTTTGCAAACCCTATATGTTTAGCATAGCGTTATCAATTAATCGATGCTCTGAAACAATAATAATATCCGAATACATAGATCACTTAAGCGATCCTCGATATTTACACAGTCGTTAAGGATCCGTCTGTACGCTAGCGTTCTTTGCTTTTACTCTCGTCGATTAAGCGATCCGTTGTATCGCTTAAGCGATTCTTGCTTTTACTCGGTCACTTAAGCGATCGGTGATCGCTTAAGCGATCTAGCCCGCGGCAGATGCCCAGATCGAAAATGCTTAAGCTATCCATTTGTATCCTTAAGCGATTTTCGTAAAAGACTTTTGGTGCTTAGCGATGAGATCGCTTAAGCGATCTTGGCTAAGGCAGAATGAATCTGCCCAGAATCTATGATCACTAAGACAATCCATTGTTGCATTAAGCGATTTTTTAAAATACTAGATCGCTTAAGCGATCTTGTCCGAGGCAGAATGAATATCGCCCAATCTATGATCGCTTAAACGATCTTATGTATCCTAGCGATTTTTAAAAGATCATTGGTCGAGTAAGCGATTGAGACGCTTAACGATTTTGCCAAGGCGAATGAATCGCCCAGATCTATGATCGCTTAAGCGATCCATTTATGCTTAAGCGATTTTTTTTAAATACTCTTGGTCACTTAAGTGATCTGAGATCGCTAAGGATCTTTGTCCGAGGCCAGATGAATATTGCCTAGATCTATGACGCTTAAGCGATCTTATGTATTCGCTTAAGCGATTCTTCCTAAAGATCCTTCGACTTAAGCGATTTGGATGCTTAAGCGATCTTGGCCAAGGCAGAATGAACATCTGCCCAGAAGGTAATCGCTAAGCCGATCTATGTATCGCTTAAGCGATGCTTCGTAATAGACTCTTGGTTGCTTAAGCGATTTGAGATCGCTTAAGCGATCATATCTGGAAAAGTCTTGGTCGTTTAAGAGATATATGTGGTCGGTCATATACGTAATTGTTTGGTACCATGCCATTCTTTAAGTTAATTAATTTCAAAATGACTATGATTGGGAAACATTTGTACATCACTCATTTATATCAATCTAATTCATCACAAATCAAAATATAAGAGACATCAATGTAACCTGTTGATCAAAACACAAAATAAAAAATAGGCATGGGATGCGGCAAATATTGAAATATATGGACAAGTTAACCATTAGCCCCAACTGTGGTGAATCAAATAATCACACCAGTACATCACATGTTGTAGTGATACACAAAAAGAAACAAAATGCTAAAAAACCATTATCCAACTTGGGTGAAGCAAATGATCACACCATACATAGTAAATTCAAACTGCTAATGAGATATCTTATATGGAAAAAAAAAAAAAAAAATTTCTCCCAAATGTCAGATCCAATTCTTTACAATGATTCTGCAGGCACAAGGCTTTTGGCTGCCGCAAGAAGAGCCACAGCACCAGAATTTCTATACACTGCCTTTAATTTACTTTTTGATGCCAAAGAGTTTAATGTCTCTAACACCTTTGCACAATCCCTTTATTGCAGATGCCTCCTCCTGCCAACCAGCCTTTGAGAAGTTTTTGAATTCTGTTTGCCAGCAACCTCTCTGAGATCATTGTTTGGTACCATGCCTTCCCAGCAGGCTTTATTGCTGATGCCTCCTCTTGCCAACCAGCCTTTGAGAAGTTTCCTCTCATTGTTTGCCAGGAACTTGCAAAATTATCCGTCACACACCTGCAGACACGTCAACTTTTGTAAATAAAAAAAACACGTAAAAAAGTTACAGAGTGGTTAGGTGAGAAGTTCACTTAGTCCGTGTCTTTTGGTAAAGCTCCATATAAGCATGACACCTGCAGCATCAGCACCACAACCCAAGTATCAACATTAACATCACATAAACTACAAAATTCAAAGTCCAACTTTCATACCTTTTTATTGGGTTCTGCTCACTCAAAACGGATCCATCTGCCTATGGAAGCAGTCGACAGCCCAGCCCTTCCGACAGTCTCTCATTATTTTGTCATTCAACCCGTCCATCAGGGTGTTGGTCATGTCGAACTCAATAAATTTTAGGGCATATGCCCCACATTCAGCACTACAATAAGAAGAAGACATTAGCATTAGAATAAACTTATAGAACAATTGTATTATGTAAGTTAGTTTTATGCAAAATTTACCTTGACTCATTTATTGGGCCGGTAGAGCGCTTAATTGGCCATTTTACGGTTAGTACTTGATCACCCAAGTGCCCAAACATCCTGCTGTCATGCAACAGCCACAAGAACAACCTGGACAGTGGCTCCAACTCGACCTCCAACTCCTTGTCTCGACAAATAGTGGGGTTGCAGTCAAGGATCTTTAGCAACCCCTCCTCTAGATGCGCAATGACTGTTATCCAGTGCATCTCTTTGACGAGGATGATGCAGTACACTCTTTTAACAAAGGCCCAACCGTGGCCATATTTGGGCCGATCCCCCCGTATATACTGCATAATTCTATCATCAAAATAAAAATTATCAGGGATGTAGTCCAACTGTACTATGGCCAATCTTTTTTGCTTCGGTCCTTTTGCTGCACCACTAGTAACGACATTTTTAATTAAAGTGCAATATGCCAAAACAAGTGTTTGGCCAAATGCCACATCGGTGATGGCACAGTCGGGATACAACAGATCACCATCAGTAGTCTGTCGTAGCCTCATCAGTGCCAATATCTCATCGATGTGCTGCATCAAATAAAAACAACAAGATAAGTATGGAAAACATAGGCAAAAGTAAGGAAAATTAAGTGAAAATAACTCATCGAGTCCTCAAGCCACGTGCCTATCGTCAACAACTTCTCAAACCATTCCCGGGGATAATCCCTTGTCTTACATTTTATATGGCCATTTCTTCCTGATCCATTGTAATAGGCATAAAAAGAGGTTTTTTCTTTTCCTCTATTGGTCTATACAAATCGACATTTGAGTCTAATTTCTGTTGCCCACTTCCTCCCTCTTTCTCCATTTTTACATCCCCGCTTCCTTCGCCTCCCACGTTGCCCTCCTCCATTATCACCGCCCCACTTCTTCCACCAACCTCCTCCATTTCTGGTTCTTCCTCCATTTGTTTCTTAATTTTCTTCTTCTTTACCTGTATCACTACCATGTAAGGCGATTTCACAAACTTGCTCTTTTGGCTCTCTCTTTTCAAGCCAGTTTGTACTTCAACCAACTTCCTCCTCCATTGTACCAACTTCCTTCTCCACTGTACCAACTTTCTCTCCCAGCTTATCCACTTTCTCCTCCACCCTTTTCATGCACTTTCCATCTTGTCAAACCTTGCATAAACGGTCGCTGTAAAACTCTCAAACAGGCCGTTTATGAGGTCAACAACCTCATTCTCTCGATGCCGATGTCTCGGCAAAGCGATACTTGTTGTACCGGTTTGCTGAGGCATACGAACCTCTTCCTCCCTCTTCTCCTCCTCATCCTCGGGCCTCCCGCCTATTGGAGCTTCATAATCCTCGGCATCAACGACGTTGTCAAGCAATGACCCTGCAACTGCCGTCACATGCATGACCCCTTTTAGGTCTCGCATCAGGCGGTCTATCTGTTCATCCCTTTCATCCTCCATTGCTTTGAAAGATGTGACATAGTCCTCTTCCGCTTCATCCCCAGTAGCGGTGAGAAAGGGACGGACGACTCCCTGCAATAAGAAACAAAATCAATCAGATTGAAGCAAAATCAAAAAGCAACTGCATATTCAAAAGCTTAATCCTTTAATCTTACCCCAGCCACTTGAATCTCAATCTCTATTTGGTCGTAATCCAAATGGTTACACTTCCTGACATGCCACCGCAACACTTTTATCTTCTCTCCATCATTAAACCGAACTGTTTCTAGCCTCTCCTCTAAAATGTGTCCTGTAATAGACTTTGCCCCTTGTAAAACCTTATTACGAGACCTTATGGCTCCCGGACTCGTCCTTATTGCGTCTGCCTCCGCCTTATTTGGCACTTCCCAGCATCCTAAGCCCGTCACCAAGGCATACTCCATCATCCCAAACCGTAGTAGCTTTCCGTCCACCACGAACCACATTTCATTTTTTTTTTTTTGTTGCATTTTACTGAGTGCAGCAACATGTAATGCACTCCCTGCCCCCAAAATGCCTTTTTCCAATTTGTTCCGATTCTTAAAAATTGACCGAAACAAGTGCGATCGAAATCTCTTTTACCACGCCTCATTCCAGCTAAAATGGCCCTTATTCTGTCAAAAACATCCCAACTCGACCTCACCGTCACCCTTCCAAGGAAGTAGAGTACCTTCTCACTTATAGGCTCCAATTCGTAGTCTCTACAATTTACAGTCCGCACAATCTGCACAATCAATATAAACAAAATGTCAGCAACAAAAATAAACCAAAACAACTAATAAACAAAATATCAGCAACAAAAAATTACCACTGTAGTCGCTCAAGCGATTTTGGATCGCTTAAGAGATCTTGACTCTGCCTCATGCAAGATCGCTTAAGCGATCTAAAATCGCTTAAGCGACCAAAAGTAAACTGAGAATCTCTTAAGCAATACAAAAGATCGTTTATTATATCTGTGATTCTGCCTCGACAAGATCGCTTAAGCGATCTGAAATCGTTTAAGCGACCAAGAGTAAACTGAATCAATCGCTTAAGCGATCTTAGATCTGAGCAGAATCTTAAGCGATCATTTGTATCGCTTAAGCGATCATGAGTGCGATCATGAGTAAAACAGATTAATCGCTTAAGCGATACAAATGATCGCTTAAGCGACAGTACAAGCAATATTCCCAAACAACGTACCTTTTCTTCACTGGCCTCCTCCTCGTCGCCTGAATCCTCGGACGACTCCTCCTGGCCTGAATTCTCGCCGAACTCCTCCTTCTGGCGTGAATTCTCGCCTGACTCCTCGTCTTCAGAACCGTTTGCCAGTTTTTCCCTCTGTTCTTGTGCCGCCGGCATCTCCTCTACGTGTGGACCACCTTCACTGATCGAATGATCCACCGGAGCAGCCATTGAACTACTTGCGCCACCGGAATCTAGGATTTGAAGTGGCGTTGGGTTTTCCTCCTCATTGTGAGTGTCAACCATGGTTTTGGATTGAATTTGGTGTCAAAGTTTGCAGTTTCGATCGGAAATGTGGACTGTATCGCCAGAAATCGCACAAATTCTGTTTAGGGTTAAGGAAATCGATTTTTGGGTTTAACAAATCGATCGGAAATCGCGACTGTATTAGGTTTAGGGTTCAAGAAATTGATTTTAGGGTGAAAATTTACAGGTGTTCAATTAGAAAAAATCGCGTCTCCCTTTGGTTCAAGAAATCGCTTTTTGCCCTAATGAATTTCGATTAAGCGAGGTGAGTAGTTAGTGGGGCTTGTTTTGAGAAATTTCAAATTTTAAAAACTTTTATTATTTCTGATTCGGCCCATATATGTTTTAATCTTTTCATTTTAACCTATTTTACGTGTTTAATTAATCCTAACTATGTCACGCCATATTTTCTAAATTAAAAAAAAATGAAAAACAGTTTCAAGGACATTTTCTTAAATCGAAACTTGGGATGCCGCAGCTAAATTTTCTCCAAAAATCGTCATTGTCTTTCCCCGAACAAAAATCTTCCTTCAGACGACAGCTACTCTATCTAGAAACCAACAATCTCGAATCCATTAAAACCTTCCACACTCTCTCTCTTCAATGGCACAAAATCTACCGCTGCCTCTTCTCCTACCAAACCCACCGCCCATAGAGCCTCTCTTTCTTATCCAAAACCAACACAATCCTCAATCGACAACGCCCTTATCACTACATCAACAAACGACTTCACCACCTCCCTCTTTCACTCCTCTTCTACAAGACTTCCTTCACCCACAAATCCCCTCTCACATTTCTTTACAACCCTTTAACTCTCCATCTTCCATACCCAGAAACAGAACCCGAATTGGGAAGTCACGTAACGTTAACCGTGGGAAACCCTGGTCAAGCCACCGCCTCTCCAGTAAAGGTCAGCGGGTTCTCCAATCTTTAATTGATGAATCTTTTGATGCTAAAGATATTGATAGTGTTTTGTTACAGTTATTTGAGTCTTATCGGGAAAACGCATATGTAAAGATTGATGCTTTGAGTTTTGATATGTTGGGTATTGTTAAGGGTTTAGGGTTTTACAAGAAATGTGACTTGGCTTTAAGTGTGTTTGAGTGGTTTAGGAGTCGTAAAGATTGTGTATTGGTCTTGAATGGTTCTGTTATAGCTGTACTTATTAATATGTTAGGGAAAGAAGGTAAAGTTTCGGCTGCGGCTTTGTTGTTGAATAGTTTGCATAAAGATGGGATTCATATTGATGTTTATGCTTATACGTCATTGATAAGTGCTTCTGCTAGCAATGGGAGGTATAGGGAAGCTGTGATGGTTTTCAAGAAGATGGAGGAGGAGGGGTGTAAACCTACTTTGATAACTTACACTGTGATTCTGAATGTGTATGGGAAAATGGGTATGCCCTGGAATAAGATTATGACTCTAGTAGAGGGAATGAAGAATGCCGGAGTTGCCCCAGATTCTTATATTTATAATACGCTTATAAGTTGTTGTCGACGGGGTTCTTTGCACGAAGAAGCAGCTTGGGTTTTTGAGGAAATGAAATTAGCAGGTTTTAGTCCAGACAAGGTTACTTATAATGCCTTGTTGGATGTTTATGGGAAGGCTAGGCGGTTTAAAGAAGCTATGGAGGTATTAAGGGAGATGGAGGTTAATGGTTGTTCACCCAGTATTGTGACTTACACTTCATTGATATCAGCTTATGCCAGAGTTGGTTTGTTGGAAGAGGTGATGGAGCTTAAAAACCAGATGGTGGAAATAGGGATTAAGCCTGATATTTTTACTTACACCACCCTCTTATCGGGGTTTGAGAAAGCCGGGAAGGATGAGTCCGCAATGAAGGTTTTTGAGGAGATGAGAAGTGCAGGGTGCAAGCCAAATATTTGTACTTTTAATGCTTTGATAAAGATGCANGAGCTAAAATCTACAAATCACACAACTTAAGGAGAAATCCTTACCTTAGGAAGCCTTAGGTTGCTTTCTATACCCCAAATCACTTCAAAATCCCTTGGAAATCCTTGATCAAAAGAAAAGAGAAGTTGAGAGGAGAAGAATGAAGGGTTGCGTTTTTGGAGAAGAAGAATGAGGGTTTCTTTGATTCTAATTCCTTTTAATGAAATATAAACACAATCATTCCCATTTTGCCCTTACTCTTCTTTGGGAATTCCATCTATATCCTTTGATCCATTACAAACTCACCCCCATATCAACACATTCTCCATGAAAAATCCTTACAATTAACTCCCCACTTTTCCTGCTAATTAGGGGTAGAAAGGTCAAATTGTCCTTAGGGAAGAAAATGTCTAAAACTCAACCAACATGAAATTCGGCCCGTCGCCGCGGCGAAGAAACCTTTGTCGCCGCGGTGAAACTGTCCAGAGAGTTTCACCCTTGGCTCAACCCATCTTCGCCCCGGCGAAGATTCTTCTTCGCCCCGGCGAAGCTTGGTACACACAAATTCTTCTATTTTCAACCAAAATTTAGGGCAACATTCAACATGACATTCAATCAAACAATAATAACAAAAACCAACTCGATTAAGGGCGAAAGAGGAACAATAACAACGTACCTCAAGCGGGGCGTTACAAATGTAAACCCAATGAGATAACATATTGTTCTTTGCTTCATGCTTATGCCAATGGTAAGGAGATTGAGTGGATGCTTGCTCTTGCAGAAGAGATATTCTCTAGCCTGATTGAACCTCATGCTGTGCTCTTGAAGACCCTTGTTTTGGTTAATAGTAAAAGTGACCTCCTTATAGAAACAGAGCGTGCCTTCTTAGAGTTGAAGAAAAAAGGATTTTCCCCTAATGTAACCACTCTAAATGCCATGATTTCAATTTATGGCTGTGTAGATGTTTACCAAAACAAATGAGATCTTGAACTTCATGAATGAGAGTGGGTTCACTCCTAGCTTGACAACCTATAATAGCTTGATGTATATATACAACCGCTCTGAAAACTTTAAGGGAAATTTTGGAAAAAGGATTGAAGCCTGATATAATATCATATAAAATTGTCATTTATGCCTATTGTAGAAATGGTCGGATGAAAGAGGCTTGGCGGATATTATCGGAAATGAGAGATTCTGGCCTTGTTCCAGATGTAATCACCTACAATACCTTCATTTCAAGTTATGCAGCTGATTCATTGTTTGTGGAGGCTATTGATGTGGTTCAATACATGATCAAGCAAGGATGTAAACCAAACCAGACAACATACAACTCCATTGTAGATGGTTATTGTAAAATTGATCATCAAGATAAGGCAATCATGTTTGTTAATAATCTTTCCAAGCTTGATCCGCACACGTCGAAGAAGGAAGAATGCAGGTTATTAGATCGTATAACAAAGAATTGGTCATAGACATTCCTCTTCTCCAAAGGGATGGCAGTTCAATTTGTGTGCTATTTTAGCGTCAGAAACTTGTGCATCCGGTATTTTGTTTCTCATCTTGCGCCCAATTTGTATATTGTTTTCAGCTGGAGATGAGCATAAATGTAATTATTTGTACTCAGTTCTGCTATTTCTCGAGGAGCCATATTTTTGGTCTATATATATTATGGCCAATTGGGGACCTTGTATAGATGAGATAAAAGATGAAGAGGGGGGAGGAATATGAATTAGCTTCACAGTATGTACTAGGGGTGATTGGGTTCGGGTACCTTGGGATTTTTGAAGGAACGAGAACTAGTCGGTTCTTGAAATTAGGAATCGGAACCGGAACCAACCGGTTTCGGTTCTGGGTACCCTGGATAATCACAAGTTCTGGTTTCGGTTTTGGTAGGGCTGTTCATGAGCCAAGTCGAGCCGAGTTTTTGGCTTAACGAGCTCGGCTCGTGAAAGGGGAGGGATAATCGAGTTTGAGCCGAGCCTATAATTTTCTGGCTCGACTCGGCTCGTGAAGGAAAAGGGGATTTCGTGCCTGGCTCGCTAGCCAGCTCGAAAAAGAGCAATTTTTTATTTAAAAAAAAAAAATTAAATACAGATTCCAATTTTTTATGCCCCATTTATTCTTTAAAGGACTTAAAAAATTAAATGCCTATTCAATGATTGGACAGACCACAGACATACATACTCATAAAATAAAATTATATAAAAAATGAGAAAAAAAGAAGGCAGAAATCACATCAACATAATTAGAGAGACAAAGAGTGAAATTAATCTAAGAACTAAATGAAAAGAAATCAAATTAAAGTAATTAAAAAGAAAAGTAAATTACCACAAAAAGTAGAGTAGTAAATGAATTTGGAAGGTTTGATTTTGTAGCCTTCGAACCAAAAATAAATAAAAAAATAAACAAAAAATCATTTATTATAATTTTTGCATCTTTATCTATTCCAGCTAAACTGAGTAGTAGTTGTTCTCACTTCTCATTTCTCAACTTCAGTCCTCTCTCTCTCTCTCCCCCCCCCCCCCCCCCCCCCCCCCCCCCCCCCCCCCCCCCTCATTGAAGCTCGCGCCCCTATCAATGTTTTAAAAACCAGACCGTTCATTGACCCGATCAAGGGGTTGATTCCCGAGTTGACCGGTTCAATCGGTTGGACCAGTCGGTTTAATTGGTATACAACAGATAGATCTCTGAATAATTTTTCAGTCCTTATAAGTTTAAAAACCTACAAATACACTCCTAAAATTTACACATGAGTCCCTGTATATTTAAAATATCTTGCAACTTTTATTATTAATTATTTTTTTCTCTCTCCCCATCACTTTCATCTTTCTCATTTTTTCTTTTTCTCCCCGTCACTTTCTTATTTTCTTCTATCCCTTTCCCCTTTTTCCAATAACTTTTTTCTCTTTTCTCTTTCTCTTCGTCTACTCTTTTCTTTCTTTTAATCTTCTTCCTTCCTCTATTCTTCTTCGTCTCCTCTTCTCTTTCTTCTTCCTTCCCCTCCCCTTACTTCTTCTTCTTTACATGATAGATTTTAGAATAAATGAAGAAGAATAGAAGATGAAAATTGAAGATGCAGTTTGGTTTTTGGAGATGAAAATGGTATTGAAATGAAATGAAGAATACTTGCTGCTCAATGAAATAGAGAATAAAACGATGCTGCAAATCTGGTTTAGGAATTAGAGATTAGATTAACCCAAAAACAGTGAACCATTTTAAGCTCCAAACCGGTCTGATTCGCGGTTTTTATTGTTCCATTGGTCTATTACCGGTCCAACGCGGGTTTATATTATTTTCGGTTTTTACATTAACTCGGATCGAAGTTAAGGCTGGGTCCCGGTCTAACCGGTTGGACCGGCCAGCCCGGTTCGGGTTTTAAAGCAGTGGCCCCCATCATGAGCCTTTTCATCTCAACTCAAATCCACTCTTTCTTCACTTTTAGCTTTTCTTTCTTCTCCATTCACTCAAAACTCAAACTTAACACGCCCCCTAATGCCCATATTTTTTTTTTCTTCACTTTCAGAACAACCTAAGCAGAAATTTTCATTTTCGTTTCGGTTTTATTTCCATCTTGAAGAGGGAGCATAACCAACTCGATCCACCAACCAATTCGGTGTCGAACACTGGAAAAGCCAAGATGTGGGAGGACAATACTGCGGCGGCTAATATGAAATTTTTGGGTTTGGTTTGGTTTTACGGCAAAGAGTTGGAGTTGACATTTTAGGGATTTTAAAATCAGGGGGTCTTTCTCATTCCCAAAAATCCCCTACTTATTCGAGCCAGGCTCGAATTCGGCTCATTCTCTCTTATGAACCGAGTCGAGACCTCTCGAATCCATTCGAGTCGAGTCGTTAACGAGTCAAACCTGAGCCGAGCCGAGCCAGCTGGCGAGCGGCTCGGTTCGTTAACCAGCCTTAGGTTTTGGGTACCCTAGATAATCACAAGTTACAATTCTAGTTCCAGGTACCTTGGATAATTACGCATTGGTCCCTATAATTTTACAAATTGACAAAAAAAACCTATAAAATTTACAATACACCCCCATTTGTTTAAATATTCTATAACAATATAACTTTTTCCTTATTAATTAATTTCAATATTTTAAATAATTTTAATATATAGTCTTACTTTTAATATATAGTGTAAGACTATATATTAAAATTATTCATAGCTTCTTCATATCCAAAATCCAAAATCCAAAATCCAAAATGTTCACTAGTTATGTATATAGTCTAAGGGTAAAATTTATGAAAACCCACAATGTTATATACTCGTTATGTATAAACCTCGGTTCTTTTCCCGATTCCTTGTAGGGTACCCTATTATCGGTTCCTAGCAGGGTATCCTATTCTAGGTTTCGGTTTCGGTTCTGAGTTCCTAGAACGAAGGAATCGGAATTGGGGGGTCTTGGTTCCTATTTTTTAGAATCGGAACTGGGGGTCTCGATTTTTATTTTTTAGAATCGGAACCTGCCCTGTGAGGGCCGGTTTCGGTTCCTACATAGAATTGGGACCCCAGCTACCTGTCGGTTCCGGGTTGAACCTATTTTCATGCTCACCCCTAGTATGTACAATCAACCTATGTACCAGTGAAATATAAATTGATACCTTCTGTTGACCGGTGTTTCTATGCAAATTTTGTGATAAAAAAAATTTTTTTGATAGGTTCTACAAATTTTAGGATAAACAAATTTGGAAACCTGTTTTAGGATCTAGTAGTGATCCTAAAATCTATTAGTTTAATTTTTGGCCTTAAATATAAACAGATGTCTCTAAACAATCTTTCTATTTTATATAATTTTAAACTAAAAAAATATTGCCTTCGGTCAAGATCTGACTAAAAAAGTGCAGAAATAATAGCCAAATGTTGCATATATTGCTAAAAGAAACTGTAGAGATAGATAGAGCATTAAGAGTGTATCATTTTGATACCGATATTATTATCTAATCTCACCGAAAAAAATTATTTATAATAATATTAATGATAATTGATAATGATATAATATTTGATAATGTTATGTTTAATTATTATATTGATAACGTAATTGAGATAATGTTATTGAAATGGTTATCACAAGACTTTTTAAAAGAGATTTATTGAATTTAATTTTTAATTTGTTTTTAAAATGACAATTACTAAAGCAATAGATTTAATTATGTCATAAATTTAATTTTTAATTATGTCATAAATTTAATTTTTAATTATGTCACAAAATAATTAAAACTGATATTATTTCTTCAAGTAATCTATTAAATTATTTTCCTCAGGTAAAATTGACGTAAAGCAATTACTAAATTAATTACAACTGATATTATTTCATATAAGTATAATAAGAGAGCACTATCATGAATATTGTATGGAACAACACGATTGGATTGGAATCACATTACATATTTTACTTAAGGCAAACTATAAAACATTTAGGCTGTGTTTGGTTAGGGCTATGGGCAGATAACTCCTGTTATATATCTTTGATTCTAGACATTTCTTTGTTTGGTTTGACAATAACATAAGATTGCGGGAATGTTTCCTTCCTAATAATGAATACTATTGGTGATTTTGGGGTTATCAGATTACCTAGTCTAAGGGTGTTAATCTTTTTTTTACCGGGGTTATCTTTTTTTTAATACCAAATTTGCCCTTAAATAAAATCCATTTTGGACTGAGTTGTTCTCAAATGTCTACCAAATAACAATTACCCAAACCCTCAACATTTGAGAATTTCGCTAAAATGGCCAGAATAGATCTAGCCGTTTGTGGCCGTTTCCGACCAGATCCACGATAATCTGTCTGTTTTGGCCTTCAATCTAGCTGGAAACAACAAGATTGGCATGGATTTGTTTCGGCCAGATCCACGACAATCTAGCTGTTTTCGGCCTTCGATCTAGCCAAAAACAGCCAAAACGATGCACGGCTGGCCAAATCTCGTCGACCGTGCACTGTTTCGGTGACTGTCGCCAGTAGCTAACAGTGGTGGCCGGCGGTCGGCGGTCGGCGGTGGTCTTGGGTGGCTAGGGTAGTTTGTTAAAATTTAAACTTTGTTGTTGGGTGTTTTAGCTAAATTCTCAAATATAGGGGGTTAAAATTTATTTAAATAATAATAATAATAATAATAATAATTATTATTATTATTAAAAAGGAAAGGCAATTCAGTAAAAGCTTCTATCGATAATATTTTGTTCTTCTCAACCAAACATTTTAATTATTTATACCCACTAATCTAACCAAACATATTGATATAACATTCCTCATAATCTTCAAGGTAATCTATCTCACTGGCAATCCTACATTTTCAGAAATAAAACATTTCCCGAACCAATTGCACCCTTAGATTTACACCAAAACCTGAATCCAAATCTCGGTCACACTAATAAATATAATAGGAAGAAACATAATATCATTGAACATTAAGTGTTGAGCAACATGTCAGATTCAATGTTAGTCTACAAACTCTTTTCATAACGATAAATTAATTAATATGTTCTTGAGTTGTTTCATAATAATGATTTATGTTGTGCCTAATTTCATGGTGGTCGAATTTGTGCCACGCATCCTCAAAGTGTGTCAAAGCTTGCGGCCTGGATCCTCTCACGTGTTGTCTCATCAACATTTATCTTCTCTCCTAAAGTGATTACTGTCACAAGCATGGGTTAAGTTGCCATTAGCATGACCTGGTCTGTCACAAGCATGGAGATTACTGACTCAGATCCTAATTAAGGAGATTATGCATGCAAGCAATCCCGTAACACCCGCTCTCAACCACTATCAGACGAACCAAGTATAAAAAGAGCCCACGGCCTCTGTTTTACGGGATTCCAGTATTAGGAAATTTCAAGAGAAAAATACACTAACCTTTTTTGGAGTGTTTAGAGAGAATAGGTCGCTAGAACTGGATGTCATCCATTTAGTTCATGAACTTTCCTTTGTAACCTTATTCGACCCTGTAATATCCCCTTGCAATAATATAACAGTGGATGTAAGTTTGGTTTCTATACCGCCGAACCACTATAAAATCTCTTTTTTTTTTTTTATTTTATTACGTTGTTTTTACCAACCTTGCTGGTTATCAATAACCACACGTACATCTTACCTGGCCCCTTCCGAGGCCGACTAGGTATCTTTGGTCTCTTTTGGTTTTTATTTTATTACGTTGTTTTTACCAACCTTGCTGGTTATCAATAACCACACGTACATCTTACCTAGCCCCTTCCGAGGTCAACTAGGTATCTTTGGTTGGTAAAAATTTTCGCATCAACAATTTAGTTTCCTCTGATACACCAAAACAAATAAAACATTTATGAAGAAGCCTAAAAAATTACGTCATAATTTTATAAAAATAAAAAAGTGCTAAAAAGATAATATTTTTTTTAACCACGAAAATTATTATGTGCAAAGAGAATAGGATTTTTTTTTTTTTCTTTTCATACAAACAAAGATTTAAATGCAGGATATAGAGATAGTACTTTTAGTCCTACTATATTTTTACTTTTTGTTTTGGAAATAAAATTTCCAAATAAAATTGTCAAAAATTCTAACACATATATACTTCATTGTGATACTAATTAGCAATTGGAGGACAATGTACTTTATGTTTGAGAAATCATAAGAAAAAAGAAAACAATTTTGGCAATAGCTAAAAGGAGAGAAAACTGTACTAGTTATCATTAAATCTAACGGGAAAAAATAAATAAATAAATAAATAAAGAACATAATTACCACTCTCTTCATTTTATTAAAAAGTGGGACTTATAGTCCATTAGTGAGGTATCAATGGATCCACTCTTTAAGATATCATTTCTTTTTAGTTATTACTCAAGAAAATTTGCAAAATTTGATGGACACAAATCATTTGATTAAAACACCCTTATTACCAATTTTTTTTTTTTTTTAAATGTTCATCAATCTCTTCATTTTATAATGGGATTAAGCAACATGGTATATCATATATTAGACGATTTAGATCACCAGCTAACAATAATAAGGTATAATTCAAGAATTGAGGTCAATGGTGTCAAGGTTTTTATATTACCAAGTTCTTGTTTAACTCATTTCAAACAATATAGGTTTTTATACAATAAAATGAAACACAACATCCATGATTCAACTTTGTCCTCTCAACAAACATGTCCACTAGTAAATCTTTCATAATGATGATTTAATTTCCTACCATCAAGGGTGATTGCTAGTGTGTCTTCTCCAACACTCAAGTCATTTCACAACGTGATAAAAGATGATTAAATAAGCAATTACTCTCAAGAATAAAGAAGAATGTTTCTCTCCCTTTTTAGTGAAAGGTCCTACGTTTGTGACTGATTATGTCTTTTCGAAACAGCAACTTCCTCATATATTTATACCTGTAGACTCTTTGAAGATTTAACACATGTAATAGATTAGGGCAATGGTGAGTTCCGTTAGAGTTGGTGCCATAGAGCCAATCAAATATTGTAAAAAGACTCTATGCATCATGTTATTCTTTTAATAAAAGACATCATTTATATTGTATAAATCATATTCCATATGTATGTAATAATATATGTCCTTAGAGTGGTGGAACCGTGATGAGGGAATCAAACGGTTATAAGTCTTGATTGTGAGATTCCTATGAACACACATGATAATCATTCTAGAAACGTCCATAGCTCTAGTATTATTCTGACTTAAGGCACAGATAATACCATAAGGCTATCATAGCATTAAACGACCCTGCCGAAAGGTAGTGACAGATCTCTCATGTCAAAGTTGTTTGGTGACAACTTGGTGCGACGCATGGATGCTTGTTATTCACGAGTTCATTGGACTGACCCATATAGAGGATTTCATATAGATGGTAACCCTAGTGTTTATGGAATATATCCTCTAATGGATGATGGTCATGTGATCCTTAGACTTGAGATCACCATAGTGTCGTGTGTAAATATTAATGTAGTTTAACACTAGCCTAACGTAATGCAATTTAGGGTTATCAGTATGATAGTGATTTTCTACATTGAGAAGTGCACTATGACTATGGTGGGTTGACAAAGGATTTATCACTCCTAAGTATATGAGAAAGTATCTCGTTGAGATATTTGGTAAAAGGCAATGACCTTAAATTTGTGGCCATAATGAAATTGAGTTGTTGCATGAATCCAACTTCGTTTGGTCGTTGGTCTGATAACCGAATACGAATATATCAAGGAATTTCATACTTGAAGCTGGCACTATTTTTGTGCTTCAAACCTTGATGAGATAATTGATGATGAAGGGATTGAATTGCATGGTAACCATACCATTGACAGGTAGCTAACTAGCTGAATCTGAATCTATTGGGTGACCATGATGCCTTGCTGAAGACCAATTTTGGTCTGTGTGTAATGAGACGATTAATAGAGTGTTAATCGCAATACTACCTACTACAGATATGATAAAGAGCCTACGAATCACATACTTAAAAGACAATTTAAGGAAGATAATGAAAAAGGGCAATTTTGTCTTTTCAAGACGAAGGGGTATTTTGGTAAATCTTACATAGCAATTAATTTTGTTGGAAGGTTGTTGCCTATGTCCAATTTTATATTGGATTTACTTTGTAAGATTACATATTTATTTAAATATATATATTGGTGTGTATATATTTTAAATAATGAATTATTATTAAAATTACTATATATATATATATATATTTAATTATTATATATATAAAATAACAATAATAATTAAATACCTATCCAACTCTTTCTTGGGCAACAAATACTATTTAAATATTTAGGAATAAATATTAAATATTATTAGGGACTATTTTGGGAATATTCCTAAGGACATTCGGGTTTAGGGTTGCCTTATAAAAAGGGACCCTTTCTCCCATATGTGTGAGTCTTGCCTCCTTAGCAAAAGTTAGAGAGAAAATTTCTTTTTGAAATTTTAATCCCCTTTTCTTCTTTGAACCACCATCTTCATTCAAGCAAATTGATCTTGTGTCGATTCTTATCTTTGTGTGGATTACTGTCATTCATTTCTACTCTTGAAGTGGTAGCGTTTTCTGCAATCAATCAAAGGAGCCGTCAATGTTTGGTATGAAATCGAAACCTTGAATGGTTTATTAATATCTTTGTGGCATGTAAATAACGTATAGTCCGTTATAAGGATTTTGAGCTTTGGGTTTTAATCAAAATTTAAAATTTCCGCTGCATTTTGCCTTGATTAAATCCTAATAGTGGTATTAGAGCTCCTTATATCTGATTGCGTTATTTAATTGTGTGATTTGTTGATTATATGATTAAGGTTTTTAATTTGATTAATTTGATGTGATTAATTGGATTAAAATTGATTTTGTTGTGTTGATTGAAAAATTTCCGTTGTTGTGATTTAGTTTAATTTTTGTGGAAATTGAAATTGAGGGAACCCATGGAAGCACCACTGTGTGTGGTGGTACCCACTATCGTGCATAGTTGCACATGGCAGCAGCAAAGCCAACAGCAGCGCATGCTTGCGCGTTGCTGCCGCTAGCATCGCGTGCACAATGCATTGCTGTTGTGTGTTGGCGCACGCAGCAGCCGCGTGCTGCCGTGCATAATGGAAGTGTTGGCCGTGTGCTTTAGCACATGGCTTTGGCCAATGCTCAAAAGGGCGTTCAGTGGCTGTGTGCAAGGGCACACGAGCCCTACTCCAGCAGCTGCACGTTACCACGCACAACTGCTTTTACTTCCTAGCTTAATGCCGCCGCGTACAGCGGCTGCCTTGGGCCATGCGTTATCGCAAATGGCCAAATCCTGCTAGCTATGTGCTTTCACACATAGCCTTGACCTACACGTTGTGCTTTTTTACGCACAACAGATCCGTTTTGGGCAGCCCGCAATACTCGTAAAATCACGCCCATTTTCACTACGGGGAATATTTTTGAGCAATTTAAAATCCCACATGTCACTGCACGTGTGAGGATCGCGTCAGTTGTTTTACGCAAGTTTTTGGACTTGTGTAGCATGGGATTTCGTTTCATTTACGAACAATCGACGCTCATGCGTGTTAATTCGCTGCATGTTCGTAAATTGGTCATAACGGATGCTATGGTGAGTCAATTGATTCATGAATTGTATCATTAGTTTGCTGACATGTTGGTGCACATTCAGCAAGTCTTTAACGCTACTGCCCACATGCGTCGATACACATAAAACGGCTTTAGCAGGCAGCTTGCACAATGGTACAAATGGGCTTATTTTTGGGCTGGTTTTGCGTTGTCGCACATTGATAATGGACCAGAAAAATTCCATAATGTGTTGCTACATATTATAAATATTCTGGAGGCCCAATTGGATGGGGCCCAACAACAAGGGACTAAATTAAAAAGTTTATAACTTGTTGGGTTTAAACAAATAATTTCTAAATTCAAGGGGTAATTTTAATTTGCCAAAACGATCAGAATTAATTTTTGATTGATTTATGCATATTCTTGTTTTTGGATTTGCATGGTGGTTGGTGCATTTGCTTTTGGGCCTAGTATTAGTCGATTTTGGGGTTTTGTAAATTCAATTTAAATAAGGCCTGTGTGCCTTGCCTTTCTTTATTCTATTGTAATTCTTTCTCTCATCTTACTCCCCTTGCATGTAAGTCAAGGTTTCTTATTACTTATGTAAAGTTAAATTAGAATTTATTTTAATTTAATGTAATGATCGAGAAGAAGAAATGTTGGATTGAAAAAGGCGGGTTTTTAAATTGAAGATTCCTCTTTTATTTTCTGTTACCTAGGTTGACGTACAAATTCCTTTAGGCNGTTGCACATGGCAGCAGCAAAGCCAACAGCAGCGCATGCTTGCGCGTTGCTGCCGCTAGCATCGCGTGCACAATGCATTGCTATTGTGTGTTGGCGCAAGCAGCAGCCGCGCGCTGCCGTGCAAAATGGAAGTGTTGGCCGTGTGCTTTAGCACATGGCTTTGGCCAATGCTCAAAGGGGCGTTCAGTGGCTGTGTGCAAGGGCACACGAGCCCTACTCCAGCAGCTGCACGTTACCACACAGAACTGCTTTTACTTCCTAGCTTAATGCCGCCGTGTACAGGGGCTGCCTTGGGCCATGCATTATCGCAAATGGCCAAATCCTGCTGGCTATGTGCTTTCACACATAGCCTTGACCTACACGTTGTGCGTTTTTACACACAACAGATCCGTTTTGGGTAGCCCACAATACTCCTCATAAAATCACGCATATTTTCACTACGGGGAATATTTTTGAGCAATTTAAAATCCCACATGTCACTGCACGTGTGAGGATCGCGTCAGTTGTTTTATGCAAGTTTTTGGACTTGTGTAGCGTGGGATTTTGTTTCATTTACGAACAATCGACGCTCGTGCGTGTTAATTCGCTGCATGTTCGTAAATTGGTCATAACGGATGCTATGGTGAGTCAATTGATTCATGAATTGTATCATTAGCTTGCTGACATGTTGGTGCACATTCAGCAAGTCTTTAACGCTACTGCCCACATGCGTCGATACACATAAAACGGCTTTAGCAGGCAGCTTGCACAATGGTACAAATGGGCTTATTTTTGGGCTAGTTTTGCGTTGTCGCACATTGATAATGGACCAGAAAAATTATATAATGTGTTGCTACATATTATAAATATTCTAAAGGCCCATTGGATGGGGCCCAACAACAAGGGACTGAACTGAAAAGTTTATAACTTGTTGGGTTTAAACAAATAATTTCTAAATTCAAGGGGTAATTTTAATTTGCCAAAACGATCAGAATTAATTTTTGATTGATTTATGCATATTCTTGTTTTTAGATTTGCAAGGTGGTTGGTGCATTTGCTTTTGGGCCTAGTATTAGTCGATTTTGGGGTTTTGTAAATTCAATTTAAATAAGGCCTGTGTGCCTTGCCTTTCTTTATTTATTGTAATTCTTTCTCTCATCTTACTCCCCTTGCATGTAAGTCAAGGTTTCTTATTACTTATGTAAAGTTAAATTAGAATTTATTTTAATTTAATGTAATGATCGAGAAGAAGAAATGTTGGATTGAAGAAGGCGGGTTTTTAAATTGAAGATTCCTCTTTTATTTTCTGTTACCTAGGTTGACGTACAAATTCCTCTAGGCTCAAGGAATTTGGTTTAGTTAAGGCAATGCACCAACACGTTTACCTTTATTGCTTAGTATGTATGCTAAGGGTGGATGTTATGAAAATAACATGTTAACCAAGATAATAAAATGATAAGACCAAATTAAGTCTAATTCACGCCTTTCAACACCATGGCCCTAGTCAAACCATTGTCCGTCATAACCTTGTTCACATCACCAAAGGGTACACTTCTACCAGTGGGAGGCTAAGCCACATTGGAGTTTTTCCTTAATGGTGTTGGGTAAAGACTTAACTAGTAGTTTCGACTTGTTCGATCAATGAAGGTTGAAAACGTACTAGAGGCATAGTAGAGAAGTGTAATCTCATGATGCACGAGTTGACATGTAGTGTTTACTCTATTGATCCAAGAGTTATACTTAAGGTCAATGGTTGGTGCCATTGAATTGTGTAATTGGTCTTGTGGCCTAATTTATATTTGAGGATTAATGGTTGGTGCCATTAGTTGGTATAAATTGAGTTTGTTTGACCTACCTAACTCAATTGATTTTGGCTTGTTTGATCAACGAAGGTTTAAATTGGAATTGATGGGATCTTGGCCCACTAGGAAGACCAATAGGCCTTCCCGAGTTTAATAGTGAGGGCTATTAGATCTTGAGTAAAATAGCAGGAGTGCTTAATTAATTAAAAGACATTGATTAATTAAATACATAACATGATATTAACTCACTTTATTTTTCACTTGTAGACTCACAAAATGACTACCAACACACTATCATTGTGTTCAATAATTGAAAAGGAAAACAGGTTGGACGGTACTAAATTCACAGATTGGTACCGAAATCTCTGGATTGTACTAAAATCCAAGAGAAGTTGTATGTCCTCAATGCGCCTTTTAAGGATACGCCTAGTCCTAAGGCTATATAGGAGGAGAGAGATACTTATGCAAAGTATTTCAATGATGCTGACAACGTATAATGTATAATGTTAGCATCGATGACGCTAGAGCTGCAAGAGCAACATGAACACTTGGATGCTTAGTTTGTCCTAATGCATCTCAAGGAGCTCTTCCAAAAGCGTGCTAGGCATGATTGATATGATGCATCTAAAGCATTGTTTAGATGCCTAATGGCTAAGGGAGCCCAAGTTGGGCCACATGTACTCAGGATGATTGGGTACATATAAAAGCTTGAAACTTGGGATTTTGTGATGGATGCAGAACTATCAATGGACTTGGTTTTGCAATCTCTGCCTAAATCCTTCTCACAGTTCATATTGAACTTCAATATGAATGGAATAGAGAAGTCCCTCTCCGGACTCTTGAGTATGCTCAAGACAGTAGAGCAAGACATGAAGAAGTGAAAGCAAGTGCTGCTAGTTGATGATGCCCTTCGAAGAGGCAAAGGTAAAGGTAAAGGAAAGGCTAAGATCAAACTTGCCTAAGTACAAGCCTCAAGATGCCTTGAAACCTGCTGGTGGCGTAATCAAAGATGGGAAGGTGGTTTGCTTTCATTGTGGAAAACCTAGCCATTGGAAGAAACACTGCAAGGCCTTCCTAGCAAGCAAGAAGAAAACTATTGGATCTTATTCTAAAGGTATTGTTGGAGTAGGTGCTCTAGAGCCAATCAATTATTATGGTATTGACTCTTTGTAATAATGTTTATTAATCAATAAAGGCCTTATCTACTATATCATCAAAACCATAGTTGTATGTATTGATATATGTCCTTAGAATGGTAGAACCGTGACGAGGGTATCAAGTGTTTCAAATCTTGATAGTGAGAACCCTATGAGCACATATGGTGGCCATTCTAGAAACGTTCGTAGCCCTAGTGTTAATCTGGCCAATGGCACATGTAATACGGTAAGACTATTATAGTGTTGAATGACCCTGTCAAGAGACAGTGATAGATCTCACTTGTTAAGGTTGTTTGCTGACAACCTGGTGCAACACATGGGTGCTTGTTGTAGGCACGTTCACTGGACTAACCCACTAGAGGATTCCATATAAATGGTAACCCTAGTGTATATGGAACGAATTCTCTAACGAATAGAGGTGCATGTGATCCTTAGACTTGAGATCACCGAACCTTGTGCACCGATCCGTGTAGTTTGACACTAGCCCAACACCATTCTATTCAGAGCTCTCAATACGATAGTGATTGGCTGCATCGAGGAGTGTATCAAGACTATGGTGGATCAATAGAGGATTCATCACTCCATGGTATGGGAGAAGTTATCTCATGGCACAATTCAGTTAATGATAATGACAGTAAATCTGTGATCACTGTAGGATTGAGTTGTTGCTCAATCCAATTTATTATTCCGGTCATTGGTCTAGTAATTGAATACAAATATATCGAGACTAACTAATGTTGACACTATTTCTGTGCCACGGTCTCGATGAGATAACAAATGATGGAATGATTTGATTATACGGTAACCATATCGTTGATAGGTAGTTACTTCACTGAATCCGAATCTATCGGGTGACCATTATGCCTTGCTAGGGGCCAATCTTGGTCTATGTGTAGTGAGACGATTAATTAGTGTTAATCGCGATACTACACATTGCCGGTATGATGAGGAGCCTACAGGTCACACATATAGAAGATAATTTAAGAATCAGTTTGTGAGAAGGGTGTTTTCATCTTTTTAGGCAAAAGAGTATTTTGGTAATCTCACAGTGCAATTAAATTTGCTGAGGTTGTTGCCTTTATTTAATTTGATATTAAAATTAAATAAGTGAGATTGTATTTAAATATGTGTACATATATATTTAAATGAATTTGTAACACCCATAATGAGGTATGAAATTTTATTTCAAGAGGAATGCATGAAAAAAATGTTGAGAAAAGTTTTGCATACGTCGTCGTTGCAAATAACTTTTGTCACTGCAACACTGTACATTCTGCCCAAACTCGTGCCAGAAACAGGTAGCTTCGTCAGGGTGAAGAACTCCTTGGAAATTTTAATGATTTTGGGGGAAAATATTGCTCAAGGGCAAAATGGTCATTCCACCTATAATTAGTTGAAAGTGTGGGGAGTGAAAAGAGATAGAATGTCATGAAGAATGCAATGGAATGAGGACCTTTCGATAATTGACTAAGGGACATAGATGGAATTTCATGGGAAATGTAAGGGTAAAATGGGAAGCTATGAGTAACTTTTTGTTATATTGAGAGATTAAGATGAAACCTTAGCCATTCTTCTTTGCCTTTCACGCCACTCTCTACCCAAATTCTCTCAAGTTCCGTCAATCAATTTTCAAAGGAAATTCATAGATTTTGGTCTAAGTTGGGTAGATTTTCAATCCTAAGCCTTAAGGTAAGACTCTTGCACCAAGATATGAGTTTAATTTTTTGTTAAGTATTGAATTCGTATGGTTGTTGTTTATAGGGTGTAAGAGAAAGAAAGTTGTGTCAAGGGAAGATTAGAGTGTTGAGTTGCTCACTCTCAAGGTAAGTAAATCCAACCCAAGTTATGATTTGAGAAATCAATTGAGTAGAGAATTTTTACATGTATGTATGTGCTTAAGATTTTGAGGATTGTTGATGAGATTGATGTTTAATGATGATTAGAATTCAGCCATGAGAAGTAGAATTTGTTATATGGTGATTGATGGAAGTTCGTTGAATTTAGAAAGAGTTTGAGTAGAATTATGGAGTGTATTTTCTTGGCCAGGTTTAGTGTTGATTTAAGGGAGTTTTACTCCAAATATTGGTGGCTTGAGAAAAAAGCAGAAGTGTAGCCAAATTAGAGTGTGCATGCAATATGTTTGATGAAATGTCCAAGAGAAGTGTATGCATAAGTTTATTCACTTGTGATTTTAATATAAGCTTGTAGATGGTAGAGAATGACTTATTTTTATGCTACATGGCATTCTTGCAATTAAACATTTGCATTTAGAAATAATAATAAACATGAGCCATCTACATGCACGTATATATATATATATGAGAACTTAAAGAATAAAGAGAAAGAAAGAAAAGCTATTAAAGAATGCTTTAAAAGAAGAAAAGAACAGGTTGTTGCGATGGGGAACTCGTGAGTGACAGAGAAGAATAGCCACACATGCACATCGCCTTCAGTGAGCGGCCTCAGAATCAGAAAGAAGAAAGTGTACAGTTCGTTAGATGTGCATGTGGATGAGAACTGTACCCAACAGAATATACCTACATGCACGCTGCTTTCAACGAGCGGCTACAGAATAGAAAGAAGACTTGTACAGTCTGTTAAAAATGTATGTAAATGAGGATTGTACCCACTCACATGGCCAGGGTTCCAAATCCATGCCTCAATTGAGTCCGATCGGCAAAGAAAGAACATAAAGAATAGAAAGAAAGAACAAAAAGAATAGAAAAGAAAGAACAGAAAGAATAGAAAAGAAAGAACAAAAAGAATGGAAAGAAAGAACAAAAAGAAAGAAAGAATAGAATACAAAAAGAAAGCATAGAACACAGAAAAGAAAAGAAAGAAAGAAGATGCATTCTTGTATGCATTCATGTCATTTATATTATTCAGAATCAGTTTATCTAATGGTGCTTACATGTCAGTAAGTGAGAAACTAGAACACAGAAAGAATAGAGAGAAAGAACATAAAAAGAATAGAGAAAGAACAAAGAGAAAGAATAGAAAAGAACAGAGAAGAAGAGAGAAATGTTTGTAAGGAAAGAAATTCAGAATCTGAACAACAGAAAGAGAGGAGTAGGTTAGTGGGTTTACTTATTGAGCAATTAGTGCTCACTCCGTTGTTTCCACTGTTTTTGTGGGTGGTAGATGAGTTGCGGTCGGCTAGAACGTCAAGCCGCGAAGGAGGAAGGCATTACTATCAGAATGTATTTTGAGCTTTATTTTGTGACTTATTGTAATGCCCAACATGGAGGTATATGATTTAAATTATGTTTTATAGCCCTTAGTTAATTTTTGTTAGAATTATTTTAAGAGAATATGAAGAAAATGCCTTAAACTTGTATTAAGGGTAAAATAGTCTTTTCACTCAAAATTAGTTAAAATTGTGGGGAGTGAAAAGAGACAGAATTTCATAGAGAATACAATAAAAATAAGGGCATTATGGTAATTGACTAAGGGACAAGGATGAAATTTTTAAAAAAGTATAAGGGCAAAATGGGAAAGCATGTTTATAAAATAAGATGATAAGGGTTTGTAACCCTTTTTTCCTTCATTCCACCGCCACTCTCCTCCTCCATTTTCTCTCAAATTTTCATTCACTTCTCCAAGGAATTTGAGGGCTTTTGAGTAGATTTTCATAGGGTTTTGATTCTAGGCATCAAAAGGTAAGAATTCATGCTCTTTATCTATGATTTATTTGTGTAAAAGTTGAGTTCTTATGAAGTTTATGCTTAGGGTTAAGAGAAGATTTGAATCCAACAAGAGTAGAGAGCTTAGGAGAGACTACTCAAGCACAAGGTAAGTAAATTCCACTCAAAATCCAACTCAAGTTAAAGTTTAAGAAAATCAAGTGAGTAGAGATTTCTTTTAAATATGCATATGTTATGATTATTGAGAAATTGAGATGAGATTGATGATTATTTATGCTTGTTGTTGGATATATTTGAATATGAGGAGTGTATGTGATGATTTGATGATGGGTTGAAATTGGAAGAATTGGAGAAATCTTTTGGGAGTGTTTGTGCCGTGTAGGTATGGTGATGATATAAGAGAGTTTTTCTCTCAATTTGGGTGGTTTAAGAAACCAATAGAATGATAATTAAATTAGGGTTTGTTCATGCACAATTATTGTTTGATGAAATGCCTAAGTGAAGTATGAGTTAGGTAGAAACCTTAATTTTATGCAACATTGCATATGTGCATTTCATAAGTGCATGCAAGTAAGAAATTTTAAGCATGAGCCATCATTATGCATATAATTGTGTATGTGTAGAAACTTAAGAAAGAATAAAGAATAAAGAATAAAGAATAAAGAATAACGAATGAAGAATAAAGAATAAAACACTCTAAGAATAAAGAGAAAGGAAGAATAAGCATTAAAGAATTAAAGAGTGTTAAAGAAGAGAAAATAATAGGTTGTTGTGATGGGGAACCATGAGTGCTAAGAAGAAATTCCCACATACACGCCACCTTAATTGAGTGGCATAAGAAGAAGAAGAATTGTACGGCTCGTAAGAGTGTATGTGGATGAGGGTTGTACCGAGAAGAATTCCTACATGCACGCCACCTTAATTGAGTGGCCTAAGAAGAAAAAAGAAGTTGTATGGTCCGCAAGAGTGCATGTAGATGAGGACTGTACTCACTCACATGGCCAAGGTTCCAAATTCATACATCAACCTAGTCCGATCAGCAAAGAATAAGAAAAGAAAGAATAAGAAAGAATGAGAAAGAATGAGAAAGAATAAGAATAAGAAAGAATTAGAAGGCTTGAACAAGCCAAGAAAAGAAAAGAAAAGAAAAGAAAAACAAGAAAGAAAAGAAAAGAATAGAAAGAAAAAGAAAAGAAAAGAAATAGAACAAGCCAAGAAAAGAAAAGAAAAGAAAAGAAAAAAAAGAAGGAAAAGAAAAGAATAGAAAGAAAAAGAAAAGAAAAGAAATAGAACAAGAAAATAGAAATAAGAAAGAAAAAGCATTTTATGCATTATTCATATGCATTTTATTCATGCATATTGCCATGAATTTCATCATGGTTAGGAAGAATAGAAAGAATAAGAAAGAAAAAACAAAGAGAAGTAGAAAGAAAGAAAAGAACAGTGAGAGTTAGAAACAGAGAAAGAAAAGAGAAGGAATTAAGTAAGGAAAGAACCTAAGAAGGAGAAGAGTTAAGGGATTTACTTACTAGGCATTTTTATGCTCACCCCGTTGTTTTTCCATAATTTTGCAGGAAATAGGTGAGCAGCGGTCGGAAGGACGTCGACAAGCAGGGAGGATTGGCATTACTGTCCACTGTCGCTAAGTTTTTGTACTTGTTATTTTGATATATGTAAAGAATTATGTTTTGTAAGTAAAGAAAAATTTAGGCTCAACTATTTTCATATACTAATTATGTATGTTTTTATTGTATATGTTCTAAAGTATACTAGTAGAAAGCAGTTATTACACTTATGTCATGTTGATGTATAGTTTTGTATATAAAAAAAAAATAGAAATGGACCCGCTATTTCATACTCATGTTTTATAAAAGATTAACTGAGTTTTACTTTATATTCTACAAGTATACTAGCTAGAGAAAGAAGTATTACATAATTATTGTTATTGTTACTATTAAATGTTAATATATTATAAATATATTAATTGAATTTAATTAAAATAATAATAATTAAAATAAAAAAAATCTAAATGGGGCTATTTGGACATAGGGGCTGTTTGGGTCGGTGCCTAAGCTTATTCCTAAGTGGAATAGGGTTTTACATGCACGATATAACTGCATGTGTTCTATGAATTAAATAACACTTTTCATTTAAGTCATTTTATATCATATTCATTGAAAAGCTCTAGCCCACTCACTACCCCACACCACTTTACTTTGTATGAATCAAATTCATTTGATTCTTGTTGTTGATTCTTGAGGCTAAAGGGGATCTAGCAAATCCCTCTTTAGCTCTTTGGGTTATCTTCATGTGGACTACCACTGGTTCGATTGTACTTTGAATCAGTAGCGAACCCAGTCAGAGACAAGTTTGAAGGAGCCTCCAAATGTGCATATGAACTCTAATCTTTACTCTGATCGTTCGTATTACTGCAGAATATTTGATTTAACATATTATCTGTAATATCTGTATCTTGATCTTGGCTTAAAATGGAATCGATCGCTGTTTTATTTTTGTTTTTTGTTGCCATGGGTTAGATCATTTCTTAATAGTGGTATCAGAGCCAAGATACCAGATTTACAGTATAATGTTTATTCGATAACATGTATTTGATTGATAACATGTTGATTTGTTAAATCTGCATAAATTCTGCTCAGAGAGCATGTTTTGAGAAATCAATTGATTCAATATACTTGATTAATTAATTTGTTGATGATCTACAAGATTGGTAAACTAGGAATTGGATTTTTGTTGAGATCAGATCATGAGATTGATTGCGAAATCCGTTCGGCGTATTTTTAGGTGGCTGGTTGAACTGATTCGTTACAGATCACTGCACACTCGTCGCGGTGGTATAAGCCATCGCTACGGCAATCATTGTTTCATCGTACGCGTTGATTGATAAATCAACGCTTGTTGAGGCGATATGACCCATCGCCGCGACGATCATAGTCCAACGTGAGAACTGACGTAATGCGTGCTCACCCGCAATGATATAACACATTGTCACGGTGATCGCACATTGACGCGTGCATGACGATGACCACCACACGTCGCGATGATATAACCCATCGCCGTGGTGAGCGAACTTTCGAGTGCACTGGGGCTAAAGTGAAAAGTTTTAGAACTTTTGTACCAAACGCAGATCTGCAAATTGTCAAGGGATAATATAATTCACCCACCCAATTCAAAAATTGATTGTTTTTGAATGTATGCAATATACTTGTTTGAATATTGCATGGTGCCCGGTGCATGAGCCTTAGACCTATGGTGAATGTTTTAAAATTTTTGGGTATGTGTGGTTGTAATTTTTTAAATAGGGCCTGTGTGTCCCCTTTTTTCCCTTCTCGATGTACATTCTTTTCTTATCTCATTCCCCTCGAATGTAAATCGAGGTTTCTAAATTTATTGATGTAAAGATTTTTGTATAATTTTTTTCATTGTAAATTTAGAATGATGTTTTTGTAATGTACTTGAAGACGGATCAAGGAAGAGACAATCATACTTGAAGACTCAAGATATTTATTATAGGACCCCTAGGTGACCCATTGATTCCTCTAGGCTCGAGGAAATCGGTTTTAGTTGGGCCATGTACCGGCACATCTAATATTTTGTTTAGAATGCTTGCTAAGGTTGAATGTTCAATAACATGCCAAACAATGTCATTCTAACAAAGATAATAATCTGGTGAGACATTAAATAAAACCCTCAATTAAAGTATATTAAGTCACGTATGCCTTCTATCACCATGGTTTTAATCAAACCATTGTTCGTCAGAACCTTATTCGCCAAAGCGAAGGGTACACTTCTACTAGTGGGAGGTTAAAATTCATTGGAGTTTTCCTTAATGGTGATGGGTCGACTTAAAATGACTGTTTTGCTTGTTTGCCAAAGCGAAGGTTGATAACTGAGTCATAGGCAAAGTAGAGAAGTACACTTGTTATGTGTACGTGGCGAAATGTAGTGTCCACTCTATTAATATTGAGAATCACACTTGAGGACGATGGCTAGGCCATTGGATTGTGTGATTGGGTTGTTGGCTTCTTCACATTTGAGGTTGATAGTAGGAGCTATCAACTGGTGTGGATTAAGTTTGTTGGCTTACCTAATCAACCCATTTTGGCTTGTTCGCCAAAGCGAAGGTTTAAATAGGCCAGATGGGATCTCAATCCACTAGGAAAGCCAACGGGCTTTCCCGAATTAATGGTGAGGGCTATTGACTTGAGAAAAATAGTGGGAGCATTTGTTTAATAAAAGGCCTTATTAAATAAAATAAACATTGTAATAACGGTTACTTATTATGCACTTGCAGATCCACTTAAAATTGAGCAAAATGATCCCAACATCACTGCGACAAAATCATCGAACTGAGAGAGAAATGGAATGGTGAGAATTTCATTGACTGGTATAGAAGTATAAACAATATACTTCAGTCAAGCGATAGATTATACACCATTGAGCAGGCTTTGTCACCAGAGCCTGTTAATAGTTCTATCCATGAGACTGGGTATGTATATGTGAAGCATACACATGATGCAAAAGCAAAAATGACTAGAGACATTGTGCTTGCATCAATGACACCATTACTGCAAGAGCAGTGCCAGAAAATGGACTTAGCTTCTATTGTTCATTTTCTTCAAAGAAATGACAAGCATATGGTGTCTCGGTCATTATTCAGATGTAGGATGGAAGAGGGTACCAAAATTGGCAATCATATACTCAAGTCGACTGAGTATAAGAACAGGCTTGAGATTTTGGGATGTAGACTTATTGAAGGTTTAGTGATAAACCTAATATTATAGTCTTTGCCAGATTCTTACTCTTAATTTGTCTATGACTTCACTGAGGATAATAAGAAGAATACCCTTGTCGAGCTTCTAGATATGTCGAAGGCTACTAAGTCAAGCATGAAAATGTCAGAAGCGTTGATTGAAGCCAGCTCAAGTGAGAAGGCAAGGGCTCAGAAGTTATTGGAAAGAACTGTTGCAGAAAGGAAAGGCGTTTGTCCTGACTATGGGAATCCCATCCACTAGAGGAAACATTGCAAGGCCTTCCTAGCAAAAGGGAAGAAGAATGTTACTTCTTCGTTAGGTACGTTTTTGAGATTAACTTCTCTCGTTAACATCTTGGGTTATTGACACAAGATATGGTACTCACATTTGATTGATGTGTAGGGACTATGGCAGAGTAGATTGCTCGCTGAGGGAGAGGTGGACCTACGAGTTGGAAATGAAGCACGTGGTGCTACATTTGCTGTAGGATCTTATCGTCTGATTTTGCCGGTGGGCTTGTTTCTTGGAACTTGTGGATTATTGTGATCTTTCTTCAATTTCTAGAAATTGTATTTCTGTGTCCACTTAGGACAAATGAGAATATTAATTTACTAATGGATTATTGTCCTTGAATGTAAATGATATTCTTTATGGAACTGTTTCATAATAATATGTTCTTAAGATAGACAATAAGGATAATCTTAAAATGACAACTATGGAAAGTTGAGCTGAACATACCTGAAAGAATGTGGGATAATATTAAAACTCGATATCTGTGTACACGCCAACATAATGGTGTATCTGAAAGAGGGATTAGGATCTAACTTGATATGGTTAGATCCTTGATGAGTTTCTATGATTTGCCCACATAATTCTAGGGTTGTGCCCTAGAGACTATGATTCACGTACCAAACTGTGTGTTGTCAAGGTTTGTAGATAAGACTCTATATGATCAATGGAGTGGGCAAAGGCCCAACTTGTCTTATCGAAGGATTTGGGTTTGTGAAGCTTATGTCAAGAAATTGACTTCGAACAAGCTGGGCCCGAAATCCTGTATATGTATATTTATGGGGTATCTTGAGAAGACCAAAGGATACTAGTTCTACCATCCAGAACAATACAAAATTTTTGTCGCTCATCTTGGTGTCTTCCTAGAAAAGGAATTTTTTGAAGAAGTACTAGTGAGAGAAAAGTAGAACTCGATGAAGTTCTAGTACCACAAGATACATTAGACAAAGGGCGACAAAATGTGCCATAAAAGGTGGTTGAACATCATAAGGAGGTTACTCCACAATTTATGGATCAAAGTGAACCACCTCAGGTAGCAAATGAGCTACATAGATCTGGGAGAGTACATCATGAGTTCGAGAGATATGGTTTTCTCGTTACTCAACATGGTGATGTACTGGTCTACTAAGACAATGAACCCAGAACCTACAATAAAGCTGTATCGGATCCAGATTCTGTTAAATGGTTTAAAGCCATAAAATCTGAGATTGACTCCATTTACTAGAACCAGTCATGGTTTTCTAGTGGATTTACCTGAAGGGGTAAAACCCATAGGATTTAAATGGGTCTTCAAGAAGAAGACTAACATGGATGACAAGGTGAATACATATAAGGCATGATTTGTTGCCAAAGGTTTCAAACAAATTCATGGTATTTACTATGAAGAAACCTTTTGCCGGTTGCCATG
Organism: Pistacia vera; assembly: GCF_008641045.1. Taxonomy (NCBI): domain Eukaryota; kingdom Viridiplantae; phylum Streptophyta; class Magnoliopsida; order Sapindales; family Anacardiaceae; genus Pistacia; species Pistacia vera. The sequence continues at coordinate 91,796 of NW_022196172.1, forward strand.
ATTAGATCCATCTAGATTATGCTTGCGATTGCTGCATATTATGATTATGAAATTTGGCAAATGGATGTCATAACTGCTTTCCTAAATGGAAACCTTGAAGAGGATGTGTATATGGCACAACCCGATGGTTTCATTCTCGATGGACAAGCTAATGACTATGAGATTTGGCAAATGAATGTCATAGCTATTTTCCTGAATGAAAACCTTGAAGAGGATGTGTATAGGACACAACCCAATGGTTTCGTTGTTGATGGAAAAGCTAATAAGATATGCAAGTTGCAGAGGTCCATATATGGACTCAAGCAAGCTTCAAAGAACTGGAACATTCGTTTTGATGAAGCCATAAAAGAATTCAGTTTTATCAAGAACAAAGATGAGGCTTGTGTTTACAAGAAGGTAAGTGGGAGCGCAGTGGCATTCCTAGTGTTGTATGTCAATGACATACTTCTGATAGGGAATGACTTACCGAACTTGCAGTCGGTAATGACTTAGTTATCCAAGTGCTTCTCCATGAAAGACTTAGGAGAAACAACTTACATTATTGGAATGAAGATCTATCATGATAGATTGGGTAGGTTGCTTAAACTAAGTCAGAGTACATAGACAAGGTACTGGACATATTCAGTATGAAAGAATCGAAGAAGGGATTTCTTCCAATGACACATGGTGTCTATCTCTCTGAGGATATGTGTCCTTAACCATATGATGAGGGAGATAAGATGAAGAGGATTCCATATACTTCAGCAAGTGGATCCATCTTGTATGCTCAGATTGATATCTAATGTGCATCAAACACTTGTAGTGGATATCAATTAGACTCAAATGAGCAATGCCATGTTGTATGCTCGGATTGATGTCTCATGTGCACCAAACACTTGTGGGGGATATCAATCGGATCCAAGTGAGCGATGCTGTGATTTCATGCTCGGAATGATATCTTATGTGCATTAAGCACTTGTAAAAGATATCAATAGGATCTAAGTGAGCAATATGTTATGTACTTAGATTGATGTCTTATGTGCATTCAGCACTAGTAGAAGATATAAATCAAATCCAAGTGAGTGACACTGGATGAGTGTCAATGGACATCCTTAAGTACTTGAAAAGGCTTAAAAATATGTTCTTGGATTATGGAGGGGAAGATGAGCTCATTGTAAGAGGATACAATGATGCTATCTTCAAACAAATAAAGATAATTATAGTTCACACTTTGGGATTGTATATTTTGTCTTAATGTAGTTGCAATGAGCTAGAAGAGCTCAAATTAGTGCACTGCAGCGGATTCTACAATTGAACCTAAGTATATTGCATTATTTAATGTAGCTGTGTAGGCGGTTTTGATCAAGAAGTTCATTACTGAACTTGATGTGGTTCCAAGCATTGCTGATCCAGTAAAGTTATACTGCGATAACGAGGGAGCCATTGTTGTGGCTGAGGAATCTGGTAATCGAAACACATACTTAGTTGATTCAATCTGATCTAAGAGATCAATTAGAAAGGGAATGTGCAGATTTGCACAATACCTACTAATCCACTATTGAAGTTTCTGTTGTAGTAGAAGCATGATGGGTACTTGGGTCATTCAATGTTGAGTGCATGAATGATTGGCTATAGTGCAAGTGAGAGATTGTTGGAGTAGGTGCCCTAGAGCCAATCAATTATTGTGGTATTGACTTTTTATAATAATGTTTATTAATCAATAAAGGCATTATCTACTATATCATGTAAACCATAGTTGTATGTATTGATATATGACCTTAGAATGGTAGAACCGTAACGAGGGTATCAAGTGTTTCAAATCTTGATAGTGAGAACCCTATGAGCACATATGGTGGTCATTCTAGAAACGTCTGTAGCCCTAGTATAAATCTAACTAAGGGCACAGATAATACGGTAAGGCTATCATAGTGTTGAACGACCCTATCAAAAGGCAGTGACAGATCTGACTTGTTAAGATTGTTTGCTGACAACCTGGTGCAACACATGGGTGCTTGCTGTAGGCACGTTCACTGGACCGACCCACTAGAGGATTCCATATAAATGGTAACCCCAGTGTCTATGGAAAAAATCCTCTAACGAATGGTGGTGCATGTGATCCTTAGACTTGAGATCACCGGAGCGCCTTGTGTATCGATTCATATAGTTTGACACTAGCCCAACGCAACTCTATTTAGAGCTATCAATACGGTAGTGATTGGCTGCATCGAGTAGTACATCAAGACTATGGTGGATTGACAGAGGATTCATCACTCCTGGGTATGGGAGAAGTTATCTCATGGCGCAATTCAATTAATGACAATGACAGTAAATTTGTGATCATAGTGGGATTGAGTTATTGCTTAATCTAATTCATTATTCTGGTCATTGGTCCAGTAACTGAATATGAATATATCGAGAGTAACTAAGGTTGACACTATTTCTGTGCCACAGTCTCGATGAGATAACAGATGATGAATGGATTTGATTATACGGTAACCATATCATTGATAAGTAGCTACTTAGCTGAATTTAAATCTATCGGGTGGCCATGTGCCTTGCTAGGGGCCAATCTTAGTCTGTGTGTAGGGAGATGATTAATTGGTGTTATGTGACGCCCACATTAAGGTACGTAGCTTATTTATGCCCTAATACCCTTAGTTGAATTTTGTTAAAGTTATCTTGAACAAGTGTGAAGAAAATTCCTTAAACCTTCATTAGGGGTAAAATGGTCTTTTCACTCATAATTAATTGAAAAACTAGGGAGTGAAAAGAAGTAGAATAACATGGAGAAGTTAATAAAAATGAGGGCATTCTTGTAATTGACTAAGGGACATAGATGGAATTTTTTAGAAAGTGTAAGGGTAAAATGGGAAACTACATATATATATATATATATATATATATATATTATTATTATTATTATTATTATGTAATAAGAGTTCAAGAGGAGAAACCCTAGCCACTCTACCTCTCCATTCATGCCATTTCTCTACCCAAATTCTCTCAAATTTCTTCACTAAATTTCCAAGGAAATTCATAGAATTTTGGCTAGATTTTAATAGATTTTCAATCCTAAGCATCCAAAGGTAAGATTCTTGCACCAAGAACTGAGATTAAATTTTGAAGTTTTGAATTCTTATGGTTGTATATGCTTAGGGTTTAAGAGGAAAGGGAATTCTACCAAAGAGAGATTATAGTGTTGGAGTTACTTAAATTCAAAGTAAGTAAACCCAACTTTAGCCTTGATTTAATCACATGATGTATGTGATGAAAATTGATTCATTAGTATATATAGAGAATTGATTTATTAGTATGGGATGAGAATTGATTTATTAATATGTGATGAGAATTGATGTATTCGTATGTGTTGAGTTGATGGAATTTTGGATGAAAAATTAAAGTATGGATGTGGAAAGGTGGAGGATGAATTTCAGCTAGGTTGATTGTTGGCTTTAGGGAGTTCGTACTTCTATTTTGGTGGCTTGAGAAAGATGTGAAAGTGGAGCCAACTTAGTTGTAATGCTTTCTCTCTCTAGGTAATATACTCGTAAAATAAATAGTAAAACTCATATAGATAAAAAGTAAAACTCATATAGATAGAAAAAATCTATACATGTAAATGAGTATACAAAAGTAGGGCCCATTTCTCGATTTATGCACAAAACTATACATTAAGAAATAAAAGTGCTCAAAATAAACTTGACAGTGGTTGCCAGACCCTTCTACTCATAACGTTCCCTCCGACCGCATCTTACGTCCTACTTGCAAAAACATTGAAAACAACGGGGTGAGCACTAATTGCTTAGTAAGGAAACCCGCTAAGCTACTCCTCTCTTTCCGTTGTTCAGATTCTAAGTTTCTTTCCTTACAAACATTTCTCTCTTCTTCTCTATTCTTTTCTATTCTTTCTCTATTCTTTTTTTGTTCTTTCTTTATTCTTTTTATGTGTTCTAGTTTCTCACTTACTGACATGTAGCACCACTAGAGAAACTAATTCTGAATAATATAAATGACATGATGCATGTGCATAAATGCATACAAGAATGCATTTTCTTTTCTGTTTTCTATTTTCTGTTGCTCTTCTTTCTTTCTTTCTTTCTTTTATGTGTTCTATGTTTTCTTTATGTATTCTATTCTTTTTGTTCTTTCTTTGCCGATCAGACTCGGTTGAGGCATGGATTCGGAACCCTGGCCATCTGAGTGGGTACAGTCCTAATCTGCATGCACTTCTAACGGACTGTACAATTCTTCTTTCTATTCTGTAGCCGCTCGTTGAAAACGGCGTGCATGTAGGTATATTCTGTTGGTACAATTCTCATCCACATGCACTTCTAACGAACTGTATACTTTCTTCTTTCTGATTCTGAGGCCGCTCACTGAAGGCGGCGTGCATGTGGGGCTATTCTCTTCTGTCACTCATGGGTTCCCCATCGCAACAACCTGTTCTTTTCTTCTTTTAAAACATTCTTTAATAGCTTTTCTTTCTTTCTCTTTATTCTTTAAGTTCTCATATATATGTATATGTATGCATGTAGATGACTCATGCTTGTTATTCTTTCTAAATGCACATGTTTAAATGCAAGAATGCCATGTAGCATAAAAATAAGTCATTCTTTACGATCTACAAGCTCATATCAAGATCACAAGTGAATAAACTCATGCATACACTTCTCTTGGACATTTCATCAAACATATTGAATGCACACTCAAGCTCTAATTTGGCTACAATTCTACTTCTTTCTCAAGCCACCAATATTTGGAGTAAAACTCCCTTAAAGCAATAATAAACCTGGCCAGGAAAATACACTCCATAAATTCTAGTCAAGCTCTTTCTAAATTCAACCAAACTTCCATCAATCACCATATAACAAATTCCACTTCTCATGGCTGAATTCTACTCATCAATAAACATCAATCTCATCAAGAATTCTCAAAATCATAAGCACATACATACATGTAAAAATTCTCTACTCAATTGATTTCTCAAATCATAACTTGGGTTGGATTTACTTACCTTGAGAGTGAGCAACTCAACACTCTAATCTTCCCTTCACACAACTTTCTTTCTCTTACACCCTATTAACAATAACCATAAGAATTGTAATGCCCACATTGAGGTATGTAACTTAACTTATGCCCTTATGCCGTTAGTTGAATTTTGTTAACGTTATTTTGAGAAAAATGTGAAGAAAATCCCTTAAACTTTCATTAGGGGTAAAATGGTATTTTCACTCAAAATTAGTTGAAAAATTGGAGAGTGAAAAGAGGTAGAATTTCATGGAGAATGCAATAAAAATAAGGGCCTTATTGTAATTGACTAAGGGACATAGATGAAATTTCATAAAAAGTGCAAGGGCAAAATGGGAAAATTATATATATAATAAGAGTTCAAGAGGAGAAACCCTTGCCACTCTATCCCTCCATTCATGCCATTCTCTACTCAAATTCTCTCAAATTTCTTCACTAGATTTCCAAGGAAATTCATAGATTTTGCGTATTTTTGAGTGGATTTTCAATCCTAACCATCCAAAGGTAATATTCTAGCATCAAGATGTGAGATTAAATTTTAAATTTTTGAATTCTTATGGTTTTATATGCTTAGGGTTTAAGAGGAAAGGGAATTCTATCAAAGAGAGATTATAGTGTTGAAGTTGCTCAAATTCAAGGTAAGTAAATCCTACCCTAAGTATGATTTAAGTTAAGATGTGTAGAAAATTTTCTTTATGCATATACATGTGTTATAAGTAGAATTGTTGATGGATTTGGTGTTGAATGATGATTAGAACCTATCCATGAGAGTTTGTGTTGGTGTAGTTGATGCTTGATGCATGTTTGGATGAAATTTGGAAGAATTGAAGTGGAAATTTTGGAGTGTGCATTTTGGGCAGATTTGGTGTTAAATATGGAGGGATTTATTCCCAATTTTTGGTGGCTTAGAAAAGAGATAGAAGTGTAGCCAAATTAGAGTTTGAGTATGCATGCAATTTGTTTGATGAAAATCCTAAGAGAAAACATGTTACCATGGCTGCCCTGTCACGTCCGTGACCTTCTGAGTGATTTTTGGGTATCTTACAGATTGAACTGGGTTGAGACTTCAACATAAAAGTTGTAGCCCTGTCTCTAAGCTTTAAAACAAGACCAAGACCATAGCAATCCAATATGTATAACTCAAGTTATACCTTCTTGAATATGACATGTGCAGAATGACTACCTAAAAAATGCTTCCAATTTATTAGTTTATTTTTTCAAGTATGGGAATGTTGTTGGACATATTTGAATTATGAGAAGTGCTTTTGATTGTATGATGATGGGTTGAAGTTTGATTGAAGTTGAAAGAAGTTTGAGTAAACTTTTGGGAGTGTTTTTCCTTGACAGGTTTTGTGATGATACAAGGGAGCTTTACTCCCATTTTGGATGGTTAAAGAAAGAAGAAGAGTTATAGCTAAAGTAGAATTTATGTTTGCACATTTATTGTTTGATGAAATGCCCAAGAGAAGCATGAGTATGAGTAGAGAACCTTAATTTCATGCAACATTGCATATTTGCATTTCATGAGTGCATCTAAGAAAGAATTATAAGCATGAGCCATCCACATACCTTTATTTGCATGTGTGCAATAACTTAAGATAGAATAAAGAATTTTAAAGAATAAAGCACTCTAAGTGTAAAGAGAAAGAAAGAAAAAGCACTAGAGAATAAAAGAAAGAAAAGTGTTAAAGAAGAGGAAAGAATAGGTTGTTGCAATGGGGAACCCGTGAGTGATAGACAAGAATAGTCCCATAAACACGCTGCCTTCAGTGAGCGGCCTCAGAATCAGAAAGAAGTAAGTGTACAGTTTGTTAGAAGTGTATGTGGATGAGAACTGTACCAACAGAATTTACCTACATGCACGCCGCCTTTAGTGAGTGGCCTCAGAATAAAAAAGAATAGTTGTACAATTCGATAGAAGTGCATGTAGATAAGGACTGTACCCACTCACATGGCCAGGGTTCCGAATCCATGCCTCAACCGAGTCCGATCGGCATAAAAAGAAAGAAAGAATAGAACACAGAAAGAAAGAATTGAACAAAAAGAAAGAAAGAATAGAACTGTAACAACTCCTCTTTAGTACTATTCTTATAATACGTACTATGTAAAATATAGATATGTATATAATATGAAAGATAGTGGGCTCAAATTTTTCTTTACTCATTAAAATATACTTCTTTACAAATACAAAATACTATGTATTAAAAACTTTCTAATTAATACAAAATATCATAGCTGGTGGACAGTGGTGCCAATACTCTTCGCTCCTCGACGTCCATTCGACCGCTGCTCCTATTTCCTACAAAACAGAGAAGAACAACGGGGTGAGCACAACAATGCTCAGTAAGTAAATCCTCTACTACTATCCCCTCAACTCACTCTTTGGTTCTTTCCTTACTCGACTATTCTGCTATTTCTATTTCTCACTGTTTTTTTCTCTTTCTTTCTAATACTGTTATTCTCCTTTAACTCTGTTCTGCTCTTTACTCTTTCTTTCTCTCTGTTCTTTTTCTCTTATTCTTACTCACCATGAAGGACAATCATGGTTCTCTCTTATTCTCATTACTCACCATGAAGGAAACTCATGGTCCTCTCTCTTATTCACGTCATACTCTCACTAACCATGGCAGACATCATGGTGCATGCATGTATGAGATGTACATGCAACTAATGTAAAAGAACTGCATATTTCTTTCTTCTACTCTCTATTCTTACTAGCTCGAACTCTCTCATTCTTTCTCAAGCTTTCTCAAGCTTTCTCAAGCTTTAATTCTTTCTATTATCTCATTCTCATTTCTGTTTCTCTTTCTCATAACTCTTTTCTGTTAACTCTCTCTTTAGTAGTCACGGCCTCATCTTACCAGAGGCACGACCGGGACTCGGTCCCGCTCTATGTGACTTCTTCTCATTCTAGCCGATCAGACTCAGTTATGCATGGATTCGGAACCGTTGGCCATGTGAGTATATAATCTCTCTCTCGGGTACTCAGGTATAGCCCTCATCTGCATGCACTCTCACGGGCTACACCACTTCTCTTTCTCATACTCATGCCGCTCTCTCAATGCGGCGTACATGCGAGAATACTCTACCCATTACTCACGGATTCCCCATCGCATAACCTACTCTATGCTCTTATCTCTCTCTCTCTTATTCTTTCTCATGTTTGCTCATCTCTTTCTCAAGCTAGTACTCAAACTCAAGCTAGTACTCATAATATAGCTTAACTCTTAGCTTTTCTCATCTCTATTCTGTCTATTTCTTTTCTTTCTCATTCTTACTCACTGGAATGTCACGACCTCATCTGACCGGAGGCATGGCTAGGTGCTACCACTCTACGTGACTTCCGCTCATTTCACTACCGATCGGGTTTAGTTATGCATGGATTCGGAACCCTTGGCCATGTGAGTATATAATCTCTCTCTCGGGTACTCGGGTATAGCCCTCATCCGCATGCACTCTCACGGGCTACACCACTTCTCTTTCTCATACTCATGCCGCTCTCTCAATGCGGCGTACATGCGGGAATACTCTACCCATTACTCACGGATTCCTCATCGCATAACCTACTCTATTCTCTTCTTTAACTCTTGTGCACAAGATCTCTACTCTTTCTCTAGATACTCATCATAATGTAGCTTAACTCTTAGAGTAATTCTCTACTCTTTCTCAACTTTTCTCTTTACTATCAGATTATTCTCATTCTCTTTACTCTTAAGAGTTGCTATTCTCAACATTCTCTACTTTTTCTCACTCAAACTATTACTCATATTATAGCTTATACTCAAAATTCTCTACTCTTAAGCTAGTACTCATAAGGTAGCTACTACATCAACATTCTATATTCTTTCTCAAGTACTTCTCAATGCCCAATTAATGCATAGGATGGCTCATACTCATTAATGCACTTTTGAAATGCCAATGCAAGATTTCCTCAAAACAGTCATTCTGCATAGGTCCACTAAAAAGACCATAACTTGTGTATACACCTCGGATTGCCACGGTTTTGGTCTCGTTTTAAAGCTTAAACACAGGGCTACAACTTTTGATGTTTTGGTCTCGGCCCAGTTCATGTAAGATGCCCAACAATCACTTAGAAAGTCACAGAAGTGAAAGGGCAGATTTCACTTAGGCATTTCACAAACAACTTATGTGCATACAAAAACCTTCTCTAACTAAACTCCCTTCTCTTTTTAACCATCCAAAAATGGGAGGAAACTCCCTTCCATGGATGGTTCCTATCATAGAAGAACACTCCCAAAGTATCTACTCAATTACTCCAACTTCATCTCAAACTATTACTCATAAACATTTCCCATAAAGGAAATACCCAACAAACAACATAAATACTCTTCTCAACTCAATTTCTCAACAAATAGACATACATCTCTACTCAATTTTCTCAACAAGCATCATATATATGCACAAATAAATCTCTACTTAAGATTCTTAAACTTTAGCTTGAGTTTGATTATTACCCCATACTTGAGTGGTCTCACTAAAGCTCTCTACTCTTGTGAATCATAACTTTCCCTTATTTCCTAAGCATAAACTGTAAGAACTTAACCCTTACATGAATAAAACTCATCTCTAGAATAGGGATTCTTACCTCTTCTTGCTTAGGATCAATCCTTTGTCAAATTTCACTCAAACCTCTCAAAAATCCCTTGGAAGATTGAGTGAGAAATTGAGAGAAAATGGGAGATGAAGAGGCGGTGGAAATGGGTGAAATGAATGGGTTTAGAGAATTCAACCCTTATTAACTCATATAATATCTACTCTTTCCCATTTTGCCCTTACTCTTTCTTGAAATTTCCACCTTTATCCTAATTCTTTACAAACTCACCCCCATTTTACACTATCTCCATGAAATTTCCTTGCATTTTACTCCCCACTTTTCCTGCTAATTAGGGGTAGAATGGTCATTTTACCCCAATGGAGAATTCTCTAGAAACTTCAAGGAACTTTTTCTGCCATCTCGTCGCTGCAGCGAAGAACTTTCTGTCGCCCCGGCGAAACATGCCAGAACCAACACCGCCACACACGAACCAACGTCGCCGCGGCGAAGCTTCTCCCTCGCCCGGCGAAGACTGAAACTCCAAAATTTGCCAAGTCTTGATCAATTCCAGGGTACACACTCAACCAAACCAAAACATAAACTCAACCAAAGACCAATTAAACGACATGAACAATATATAAACTCATTTAGGGGCAATTCAGTAATCCTTTGGCCATACCATAACAGTGGCTAGTATTTCAGGTGGGGTGTTACAAGAAAACAAAAAGAAAGAACAGAACAAAAGAAAGAAAGAAAGAAAGAAAGAATAGAATCAAGAAAGAAAGAACATAACAGAAAGAAAGAAAGAATGTACATAGAAAGAAGAAAGAATAGAAACACAGAGAAAGAACAGAATAGAAAAAAAGAAAGAATAGAACACAGAAAGAAAGAACATAATAGAAAGAAAGAACATAACAGAAAGAAAGAAAGAATAGTACATAGAAAGAAAGAAAGAAAGAATAGAACACAGAAAGAAAGAACAGATAGAAAAAAAGAAAGAATAGAACACAGAAAGAAAGAACATAATAGAAAGAAAGAAGAGAAATAGAAAACAGAAAAGAATTGCCATTCTTTATGCATTTATGCACATGCATCATGGCATTCAATTATTCAGAATTAGTTTCTCCAATGTGCTTACATGTTAGTAAGTGAGAAAAAGAATAGAGAAGAATAGAGAGATAGAACAGAAAAGAATAGAGAAAGAATAGGAGATAGAACAGAAAAAGAATAGAGAAGAACAGAGAGAAAGAATAGAAAAGAACAGAGAAGAAGAGAGAAGTGTGATGCAAGGAAAGAATTCAGAATAGAGCAACGGAGATAGAAGGGTAGCATAGCGGGTTTACTACTGAGCAATTAGTGCTCACGCCGTTGTTTTCAATGTTTTTTGCAGGTAGTAGATGAGATGCGGTTGCTTTGATGTCAGATGCAGAAGGGTCGGGCAACATTGTTGAGCTTCTTGAGATTTATTTACACTATGTATAGTTTTGCATATATAAGAAATTTGGGCCCATTATTTTATACTCTTCTACATGTTATATTTTGTAATAATATATATTTAGGTAATTTTACTGTTTATTTTATGAGTAACTAGCTAGAGAGAGAGTCATTACAAAGATTCACCACTTAATAAAAAATTAAACTCATATCTTGGTGCAAGAGTCTTACCTTGAGGCTTAAGACTGAAAATCTACCGAACTTAGACCAAAATCTATGAATTTCCTTTGAAAATTGATTGAAGGAACTTGAGAGAATTTGGGTAGAGAGTGGGTGAAAGGCAAAGAAGAATTGCTAGGGTTTCATAATCTCTTAATATAACAAAATATTCTTATAGCTTCCATCCTACCCTTGCACTTTATGAAATTCCATTTATATCCCTTAGTCAATTACCAGAATGTCCTTATTCCATTGCATTCTCCATGACATTCTATCTCTTTTCACTCCCCACACTTTCAACTAATTATGGGTGGAATGACCATTTTGCCTTAAGCAAGACTTTCCCCAAAAATAGTAAAATTTCCAGGGAGGTCTTAGCCCAACGAAGCTGCCTATTTCTACCACGAGTTTGGACAGAATGTACAATGCCGCAGCCACAAACTTCTTCGCAGCGGCAAAGTTTGCAAAATTTTCTTCCACAAATTTTCATGCATTCAGTCTGAATAAAAGCATAAAGACTTTAAGACATGATAAAATTCATACCTCAATGTGGGTCTTATTAGTATTTTCATGTGCATATGAATGTTTGATGAAAATCCTAAGAGAAAACTTGTTACCATAGCTGCCCTGTCAAATCTGTGGCCTTCTAAGTGATTTTTGAGCATCTACATATCGAACTGGGTTGAGACCTAAACATAAACGTTGTAGCCCTTTCTCTAAGCTTTAAAATGAGACTAAGATCATATCAATCCGATGTGTATAACTTGAGATAGCCTTCTTGAATATGACCTATGCAGTATGACTACCTCAAGAATGCTTCCAATTTATTGTTTATTTTTACTCTAATAATCTATGATTGATTTCAAGTATGGAATATGTTAGTAGAGAATACAGTTCCCTAAAGATATCTTTATAAGCCATAATGCATTCTCAATTCTCACATTTGCATTTAGAAAGAATAGCAAAGAATGTGCATATTTCCATGCCATACACATGTAGGAGAACATTAAAGAATAAAGAGAAAGAAATAAAAGAAATAAATTGTAGGATCATCCTTTAAAGAATATAATTAAAAGAGTTCAAATCTAAAATTTTATTAAAGAAATGTAAAAGATAAGAGAAGAGAAGGTTTTTGCGATAGGGAACTCGTAAGTGGCCAAGAAGAAGAATAGCCCACATGCACGCTGCCTTTAGTGAGTGCCTCAGATAAGAAAGAAGAATTTGTACAGTCCGTAGAAGTGCATGTGGATGAGGACTGTACCCAGTAGAGCATACCTACATGCACACCGCCTTTAGTCTGCGACCTCAGAATAAGAGAGAAGATTTGTACAGTCTATTAGAAGTGCATGTAGATGAGGACTATACCCATTCACAAGGCTAGAGGCCCGAATCCAGCCTCAACCGAGTTCGATCGGCAAACAAGAATAGAAAGAAAGAGAAAGAAAGAATAGAAAAGAAAAGAAACAATAGATAGAAAAGAAAGAAAGAATAGAAAGAATAGAAAGAAAAGAAGAAAAGAAAGAAAAGAAAAGAATAAAAGAAAAGAAAGAAAGAAAGAAAAATAGAGACAGAAAAGAAAGAATAAATATAGAAAAGAAAGAATAAAAACAGAAAAGAAAGAAGAGAAATAGAAAAGAAAGAAATGCTGAAAAAAAAAGAAAGATAACAAAATAAAAGAAACGAAAAACAGAATAGAAAATGCAATGCATAGAAAAAGTTTATGCATTTGTGCATATGCATCATGCCATTTCTACTATCCCGAGTTAGTTTCCCTATTTGTACTTACATATCAATAAGTGAGAAACTAGAATCTTAGAAAGGGTAGAAAAGAAGAGAAGTTTGGTGCAAGGAAAGAAAATCTAGGTTCTGAGTAACGGAGAATGAATAGAAGTATAATGGGTTTACTTACTGAGCAGTTAGTGTCACCCGTTGATTTCACTGTTTCTATAGGTATAGATGAGATGCGGTCGGATCGGACGTCAAGTAGTGGAGGAGAAAGGCAACACCACCTGACTACATTTTGAGTTTATTTTGTGACTATGGTACTTGATGTAGGATCTGTATATAAAAGTAATGCTATTTTTTGGGCCCACTATCTTATACTTATGACATATTGTTTTCTATAACATATTTAGTGATTTCATAATATATTTTCCCAAAGTATACTAGCTAGAGAGAGTTATTACATTTTTGGTATTAGAGCATGGGTTTGGGATTTGACAGTGTGCCTCTCCGGCCGCGTTGACCTACCGTAGTTGACGTTATAAGTTGTATCTTTCCTTACTTATAGTAGATGAGTAACTTATGACTATAGTGTTGGTGCTATGTGATTTAGATGAGACATATAACCCAATCAGGTAAAAAGAATGTAGTGAGTAAGGGTGAACCGTCAAACCGTCAAGACCTACTCCCCTTGTCCTCGATGAAGCAAGGATTCGTAGTATTGTACAACAAGTATTGGTAGAGAATCAGGGAGATATACCGGAGAGAGTTGAGACACCCTTGTTGTGCCAACCACTTGAGAAGAGAAAGAAAGGCCGGTACCCCCGATAGTATAGAACTATTTTAAACCTATTTATGGATTACCCCGTCAACATCAGCCATCAGAATTTGGAGGTATGACGAACTAATAGTAGCAGAAGAGTGGATTAGGTCCATGGAGCGTACGATGGCACTATTCCCTATGATAGATCGGGAGAAGATTCGGTTGCTAGTTTTCTATTTAAGGGTGATGCCCCCAATATAGATAAGTGAGAAATAAGAAAGATTTCAGCCAAGAAGAATAAGAGAGATTGTTCGGAACTATTGAAGGTCCCCTATATGCATTAATTGATTCTAGAGCCACACATTATTTATTACACATGGGATCATAGAAAGATTAGGTTTGAAACCTATTATAGTGGGTAGTCCATTAAGATAGAATTGCTAGATGGGTTGTGTGGTAACTCAGGGGGGCTTCCAGTGGAGGCCATAGTGATCCATTGAAGGGTGCTCCAATCCTATTTGTGAAGAGAAAGATGGATCCCTAAGGATGTGCATAGATTATAGAGAGTTGAAAAAGTGACAGTGAAGAATAAGTACCGCTACCTCGCATAGAGATTTATTTGATCAACTTAAAGGAGCAGCGATGTTTTCAAAGATTGATTTAAGGTCGGGATATCATTAAGTAAGAGTTACAGAGCAAGATATGCAAGGCTGATTTTGGACTAGATGATAACGTAAATTATACAGTTTTTATTTGATCTTTTTGTTGGATTTTAGGTACTTTCTAATGCATCTTACCTGAATTGGTGCTTAATTCTTTACTTTTCGTGTTTCAGGTTAAAATGGACTTTTTGAGGAATAAAGACAAAATTGGATAGTTTTGACTCAGAATGAGCGGATTCAGGAAGAGAGAGTTCGGAGTAGGACAACGCATGATGAAGCTTGTTTCCAAGGTAGAGAGCCGAAAATCGAAGAATCGAACGAAGAGGCAAGCAGAGTGGCAGTTCTGTAAATTTCAGAACTTTTGAAGGGCTTCGCCCCGGCGAAGTCATTGTCTTCGCCGCGGCGAAGTTAAGCAGAGACGATTTGGAATTTTCATTCTTGCCGCCGGGCGACAGTCAAATTATTCAGTTTTGTAAACGCACATCGTTTTGTGTGCTGTGTTTTGGCTGGGTTTTTGGACTAAGTATAAAGAAAAAACTTAACTTTTTGCCAAGGGGGCTGCGCTGTTTAGGTTTAGCCATCTTTTACATTTTCCTAGAGAAAAAGCTTGAGTTTTTCGGATGTAAAAGGGAAGATTAGATTTTGACTAGAAGATTCATCTTTTGGGGAGATTTCTTATCTTTCACTCAGTTTCATTATGTTTAACTTGTTTATTCTATTTTTCGTTTTTGTATTGTTAATTTAGCTATGAACTAATCTTCTATGGGTTAGGGTTTTGATGTAGTTTGGATTTGAAATGGGTTAAGTATTTGATTGTGTTATTTCCTGTGAATAAGCTTTGGTTGTGTGTTACTCTGGAATTAAATGCTATATGTGATGAACATGATGAGATTGAGAAATAATTCATGTTAAGCTCTTGGTAATCACCATTTTATGTATGGATGCTAGAGATAGATTCAAGAATTAATGAAATCAAATTAGGATTCTTGTGCTTAATGAATTTAGAAATATTAAACTTCAAATTGTTGGGTGCGGAATGTTAATAAGGATGAATAGGCAAACATAGCCCGAGAGGGTATGTTAACATATTAGTGAATCTGATTTACAACCATTGCGCATGAATGTGAAAATAGTGTAACTCTTCGGTTTAACCCAAAAGTCCAAAACGAAGTCAAAACCCTACCCGTTTTACTAGAATTGATATTTTGTGTGTCGTTTTGTTTTAGTTAAGATTTATTCTCTGTTTACTGCATTTTTGTTTTCTTTTCATACAAATTGATCCCACCATCCAAAGAATTCGATTTCTTCAACTTGATAACGTAGGAAACTTAGTGCTTTGCTACAGTCCTGTGGGAACGATATCCACCATCACTCTATTACTTTATGCGACTAGTGCACTTGCTATTCTTTGCAGTTGTAGTAAACACGCATCAAGTTTTTGGCACCGTTGCCGGGGACTGTTTTTAAGTTAACATTAAGTTTTCCTGAGTTTAACTAGATTGAAGTTTTAATTTTTGTTTTTGTTTAATTTTTGTTAGAGTTGTGATTTCCACTTCTTTCACTGTTGGTTCTTTCAGTTTATGCGAAGAGTAAGATGTCAGCCGGGTTTCCTGTTGACCTTGAGCTTGAGAGGACTGTAAGAAGTAAACAGAGAGAGAAGAGAAAGAGATACACCTACTGCAGAAACGGAAGAAGTTGTTGTTGAAAGGCTGAACAAGAAAATAGGACACTGAGGGAATTTTCAGTTCCCACAGTGAACGGAAGTGGGTCAAGTATTACTAGACCGACAGTACAAGCTAACAACTTCGAGATCAAGCGGCAATCATCCAGATGATCCAGCAGTCGGTAAGATTCAACGGTGATTTGAAGGAGGATCCGATCAGCACATTGCAAATTTCCTGGAAATTTGCGATACTTCAAGTCAAATGGAGTGTCGGATGATGCTATTAGGCTGGTTTTTTCCCATTCTCATTGGGAGATAAAGCAAGGGGTGGTTAATGGCATTCCACCGGGCACGATAACAACATGGAATGATTGGCACAAAAATTCTTGACAAAATTCTTTCCTCCAGCGAAGTCAGCGAAGTTGAGAAATGATATCACATCATTTCTACAAGATGATGCCGAGTCGTTGTACGAGGTTGGGAGAGATCAAGGAATTGATGGGAAGTGCCCACATCATGGTTTGCAGTTTGGTTCAAGTCCAAACATTCTATAATGGTTTGATGGGTAACGTGAAACATGGTGGATGCAGCTTCAGAGGGGGCTTTGCAGAATAAGCACACCTGAAGAGGCGTAGAGTTGCTTGAGGTTTTGGCAGCAACAACTATCAAAGACCGAATGAGAGAGTAACAACGAGGAAATCTTCGGGTCTTCATGAAGAGATGCTTTCAGACCATCTCAGCCCAACTCACTGCACTCCAAAAACAGTTGGGAACTATGCAGGTAAATTCTATACAAGCACCTCAACTAACATGTGATTTTTGTGCAGGAAACCATGTGAGGAGCGGAGTGCCAAGTGCGAAAAACCATTTGCACCGTCATCTTCTCAACGGAGCAAGTAAATTACTTGGCAGGAAATCAAGACAGCCGAAAACCCGTCCCAAACATAAAACCCAGGGTGGAGAAACACCAAACTGCTTGGGGAAATCAGAATCAACAAGGTAACCAATGGACCAGAGGCAAGTTCCAAATAACCAGCCAGGGGTGACCAATCAAACGGGAGATCAAAGAGTGTCGGTTGGAAGATTGTTCGGTAAATTCATGCAGAGTTTATAGGGTTCATGAATGAGACAAGGACAAACTTAGAAACCAAGGGGCGTCCATTCGGAATCTTGAGGTACAGATGGGCCAATGGCGAGAAGCTGAATGATAGACCACAGGGTTCTCTACCAAGCCATAAACCAACCCCCGTGAGCAGGTAATGCATCTCGTTGAGAAGTGGGAGAGTTTTAGAAGAGGTGAGGGACCCAAGGAAAGAAGAAACTTCATCAAAGAAAAATGAAGATTCTGATAAGGAAATTGATGAAGAAATTGAAGCTAAAAAGAAACCACCCAGCCTGAAGACAGATGAGCAGAAGCAGAAAAAAAAGGAAGGAAATGCCCTTCCTCGAAATTCCACAGAGTTGGCACATCACACTCCACCCTTACCATTTCCTCAAAGACTCAGAAAAGAGAATCAGGATAAGCAGTTTATTAAATTTCTTGATGTGTTAAAAAACTGCATATTAACATTCCTTTACAGATGCATTACAAAAGATGCCGAGCTACGCGAAGTTCCTGAAAGAAATTTTATCGAACAAGAGGAGCTGGAAGAAGAGGAAACGGTGATGCTTACAGAAGAGTGCAGCGCTATTCTCCAGAAGAAGTGCCCCCAAAACTTAAGGATCCAGGGAGTTTTACTATTCCTTGCACTATAGGAGATTTAACCTTTGATCGAGTTCTATGTGACCTAGGTGCTAGCATTAACCTTATGCCTTTTTCTGTGTTCAGGAAATTAGGAATTGGTAAAGTTAAGCCGACATCCACATGGTCGCAACTTGCAGATCAGTCAATAAAGCTTCCTAGGGGTTTAGTGGAGGATGTGTTGATTAAGGTGGACAAGTTTAGTTTTCCTGGATTTCTGTGTTGGATATGGAAGAAGACAAAGAAATTCCTCTTCTTGGGACGCCATTCCTAGCCACGGAAGAGCGTTAATTGATGTTCAAGAAGGGAATTTTATCATGGGATGCAAGATGAAGAAATAACATTTAATGTCCTGGATCAATGAAAGCTCCACCTGAACAAGAATTGTGTTTAAAAATCGATGGTAAATCAGTCAAGAGTTGAGCCCTGCCAACTGAATAACTTAAGGTGGAAATTAAGAACTGCATTATTGAACCGAATAAGTTTGGCAGTAAGGACCATGACGGAAAGGTTGCACAAAATTCCGAGACAAGCCACAGTCGAGTTTGAGTCACATAAGGAACGGATTGGATTAGAAAAGGGTGAAGTTAAGTAAAGGAAATGAAAGGCGGGCGGAGACAAGAGTCGAACTACCAAAGTTATGACCAAGGGCTGGAAAGGGTAGTGAAACTTGCAACAAGCAATGTGTGAAAAGATAATCAACAATGTAAGTTCCGGTACAGGGAAGTTTTCGGGAGGTGATGTATTTGGACAGTCCGGGCGTGTGAGAATTGAAGAGTCAAGCTTCCGACTATAAACAAGCGCTTCTGGGAGGCAACCCAAGTGTTTTTAACTTTTTGATTTTAATTTTTGTTGTTTGAATTCTTCTTATTTCATTTTTAGTTTGTATAAAATTTTATGTTTTTAATTGTTTCAGGTGTTTCAGGTGAAGTCTAGAGCCAAAGGAAGGTATGAAAATTTTCCAGACTTCGCCGGGGCGAAGAAAAATTCTTCGCCTCGGCGAAGAGCATGAAGAACCAGGTTGCTACTGGAGTATTTCGCCGCGGCGAAGGAAAGGAATTAATTTGCGAAAAATTGGCTAAGGCATTTCGCCGCGGGAAGAAATTTTTCGCCGAGGCGAAGTTAGCCTTGAACTCTCGGGAAGTTTTCGCCCCGGCGAAGAATTTTCTTCGCCGCGGCGAAACCTGTTTTAGGGTTATGCGTGATGAACTTCGCCGCGGCGAAGGGTTTTTTTATATATACCAACTTTTCCTCCTTCATTTTCACGCCGCCTGCATCTTGAGTTGAGAGAAAGTTTTCCAACTTTCAATCTTTCACTTCTATTTTGCTTTTCCAACCAATAATCACCTACAACATTCCAAACACCAAAATAACCTTTTCAACAAAAAATTTCACAAAAATTACAAAAAAAATTGGATCAAAAATTGGGGCTTTCGTGTTTGGATCGTTTCGGGTCAATTGGTGGTGCAAACGCCTTCATTTTGGTAAGATCTCGAAAACCCAAAGCTTTATTTTGGAAAATTTTTAGTCTATAATCGTAGATCTAAAATTATGTGAACTTTTGACTTGAGAAATTTTGGGTTTGTTGAGTTGTGATTGTGATTAATGTTGAGAAGTTTGTGAGCCAATTGATTGTTGGAAGTGGGGGTTGATTATTGGAGTGTTGTGTTGAATTGAAATATCGTAGTTTGGGGGTTGAATTGCGAATTTTTGGAGGTGTGGATTGTTTTGCAATTTTGACGTGGAATTTATTTTAAGGGTATATTGGTGGAAACCAGTAACTGCCTTAAAAACGCCTAGCAGTATTTGGCGACCTCGGG
Organism: Pistacia vera; assembly: GCF_008641045.1. Classification (NCBI taxonomy): domain Eukaryota; kingdom Viridiplantae; phylum Streptophyta; class Magnoliopsida; order Sapindales; family Anacardiaceae; genus Pistacia; species Pistacia vera. Next base: position 111,382 of record NW_022196172.1, read on the forward strand.
TTTAACAACGCCGCGTACACCTTAAAATAGAAAAAAATCGTAGATGTGGGGGTTGAATTGCGAACTTTTGGAAGTGTGGATTGTTTGCAGGTTTGACGTGGCGTGTTTTTGTAGGTCTACTTCCTGGGGTATTTGTTGGATCGAATTTCAGTGAAATGGCTCCGAAAAAAAAGCCACGAGCAAGGGGAAGAACGTTGACCACTGGTTTGTGAACGAGGCAGCCCGTAAACATTATGAGGAGGTGATCACAAAAAAGGATAAGGGCTTCATCGAACGTGGATTGACAGCAAAACAATCTGTGGACTGGAGTAGGGTAGAAGTTGGGCCATGTTCATGAGTGCTCCTGATGTGCCGGCAGTAGAATCGTTGGTGAGGAGTTCTATGCCAACTTCCTCGAAAGGCAGGATGAGATTGTGTTTGTACGAGGGAGGAGTTGCCATTTCAGCAAGGGACATCAACAAATTCTTCAACTTGCCCGAAATTGTCACTGATCAGTATGTAGAGTTCAAAAGATCAACTATGAGGATAATGTATCTTGCCGGTCATTGCGAAACCTGGGGCAGCATGGGAAGTTTCTAAAAAACAGAAAAAGACACTCAGGGAACACAGTTGACACCAATGGCTCGGTTGTGGCAGTACTTTGTCTGTGTTAAACTAATGCCGGAGACGCACTACAGCACAGTGACTCATGAGAAGGCAAAATTGCTCTACTCTATTGCCACAGGAAAGAGTATGGAGTGGGGGACATCATTTATGAGAGTATCAGGATAGCATCCACAAAGGGGTGATCAAGCTACTGTTTCCCGCATCTCATCACAGCCAGTGCATAAAAGCAGGGGTCATGGTTCAAGATGATGAGCCGCGTATCATCCGGCTCCAACTCTAGATGATGACTATTTCAAGAAACACCTTGACCGAAAGGAAGCTGCCCAACCAAGAGCAGGGGCGAAGAGGACGAGAACGAGCATGTCATCATCAGCTCCATAGGGTCACAAAAAGCGAGATGCAGAAGATGGGGATGATGAAATATTGAAGAGACGACAGGATTGGATGATGGAGCGGACACAGAGCATTCATGAATTGCTGACAGACAGCTTCAAAGAGCTGAAGGTTGACACTTCCGCATATCAATGGGTTGACTGGAACTACAGATGATTGGCCGGAATCAGAGGAAGACGAGGAAGAAGAAGCGGAAGAAGAGAAGAAGAAGACTGAACCGGAGCACCTGTTTATGTTTTGTAATTGCTTTCATTTAATTTTTGTTCAGTTGTGAACTTTAACTCATTTTATTTTGGTTTTGGATTGTGTTTATTTTGTTTAGTTGATTTTTTTAGTAGTGTTAAAGGGCGAGATAGGTTGTAATACTTTCAATTTAGTTGTGATCGTTCTTACAGAGGGACACCACAGTTTATTGTTTGACAGATTTTGGATGATGAAAAGTCCGAAAACGGGTGAACATTGTGGAGCGACAATTCATGAATTAACCAGGGAGCTTCTCGTACCTTTTTATTCATTTGTTTGTCCTTTGTTGTTTTTCTCTATTCCTGACTTATGCATAATGGAACATTGGGGACAAGTGTAAATTTAGTTTGGGGGTAGGGAATAGATTTTGAGGTTAAGGGTAATTGGTGGAAACGCATACTGCCTTAAAAACTGCCTAGCAGTAATTGGCGACTCGGTTTAACAACGCTGCGTACACCTTAAACTGAAAATCTATTTTAAGGGTATATTGGTGGAAACCAGTAACTGCCTTAAAAACTGCCTAGCAGTACTGGCGACCTCGGGTTTAACAACGCCGCGTACACCTTAGAAAAAAATATTAATTCAAAAAAAAAAAAATTTTTGTTGTTCTGTTTTGGATGATGAGTTGTATAAATCAATGATGAGAATAAGATTGTGAATTTTTTATGTTGAGAAATGTTAAGCATTGTTTCAAGTTTAGTTTATTGTCTGGATTTTGATTGAGATTTGTTGAGTGGTTCAACCACGATTTTCATTTTTTTTTTGGCATGCTTAGATTCATTTATGCGATTAGGCAAAGTCTTGATAATGTGGTGGATTCTAGAACCTAGTTGAGAAATGCTTGAGGCGAAATTTTAGGATTAGACATGGTTGAGGAGATGATTTAGGGATTTTTGGAACGTTTGAGCCTTTCTAGCCAACCCATGATTGAAATTTTCACTAGTCAGCATTTGAGCCATTTGAACTTTGCTTATTTTTCTTGGAAACACAAGATTTGTAAATTCCTTTACCTAAACACTTTATCTTACCTTTAGGAGAATTCGGTCTTAGTGCAAAACCGAGAACGAAAAGAGTGTACAATTGAGCAAAGATTAGTTGGGGTTAAGAGAAGAAATGAAGAATAGACCAAAAAGAATGATGGGGGTTGAGAGAAAAGAATAAAAACAAAGGAGGTAGTCACCTCAATTCAATTCTGTGTTGTGTTAAAAAAAAAAAAAAAAAAGTTGTCGAACACAATGCTGCCTAGTTTAAGGGTTAACGGCTGGAAACCAGAACCCGCCTTAAAAAGCTAGCAGATTTGGCGACCTCGGGTTTAACAAAGCCACGTACACCTTAAACGAGGCTCCCCTGCATTGTGGTATCCAAAAGTTAAGAATACGCGTTTGAAGATTGTGAATGAGTAGACTGTCGATTGGTGTTGAGAAAGTGTGGGTTTCGATGTGATTTGAGTTTTGCTTTAGGACAACCGAGTTCTCTTACTTTGTTTCCTATCCTTTTATTGGAGCCATGACCCGAGCCTAACATTACAAGCCTTTTAAGACCTTTTGATTCTCATCTGTGTTTAGTCCTCATTAGTGGAGAGTAGTTCGAATTTAGGCTTATGGAGTCTGCCACCATTTGATAAACTTTACAATTTTTGCATAAAATAATCCGGGAAGTTGGAATGTGGATTGAAGTGGGGATTACCTACTTGGTGGACCGATTGAGGCAGACAGTCGATGTAGCTTATAACTTCTTGGAATGTCGAACATTTCCTGATAATAAACTTTCAACAATTTGTGAGACTTGTGCAATGTCTAGGCAATTCATTGTGGCATTTGAGTTTTTTTTTGTGTTGGTTTTCAGTTTGTTTGCATGTTTTCATGTTTGTGTTTGTTTGTTGTCTTTATTTTCGTTAGTTTTGTACTGTATGCTCGGGGACGAGGATCTCTTAGTTTGGGGTAGTTGATAATCCGTAAATTATACAGTTTTTATTTGATCTTTTTGTGGATTTCAGGTACTTTCTAGTGCATCTTTACCTGAATTGGTGCTTAATTCTTTACTTTTCGTGTTTAAGGTTAAAATGGACTTTTTGAGCGAATAAAGACAAAATTGGATAGTTTTGACTCAGAATTGAGCGGATTTCAGAAGATAGGAGGTTCCGGAGCAGGACAACGCATGATGAAGCTTGTTCCAAGGTAGAGAGCCGAAAATCGAAGAATCGAAAGAGAGGCAAGCAGAGTGGTAGTTCTGTAAATTTCAGAACTTGAAGGAACTTCGCCCCGGCGAGTGTTGTCTTCGCCACGGCGAAGTTAGGCAGAGACGATTTGGAATTTTCATTCTTCGCCGCGGCGACAGTCAAATAAGAGTGAGCAGAGCATACCTCATACATGCCGCTTTAGTGAGCAGCCTCATAATAAGAGTGTAACGCCCACATCGAGATACGTAGTTTTACTTAGCCTAATACCCTTAGTTAAATTTATTAAGTAATCGAACAAGTGTGAAGAAAATCCCTTAAATTGTCATTAGGGGTAAATGGTATTTTCACTCATAATTAGTTAAAAAGTGGGGAGTGAAAAGAGATAGAATTTCATGGAGAATGCAATAAAAATGAGGGCATAATGGCAATTGACTAAGGGACATAGATGGAATTTCATAGAAGTTGCAAGGGTAAAATGGGAAACTAAATAATATTAAGTTATATCAAAAGTTGAAGAATGAAACCCTAGCCATTCTTCCTTCACTTTCACGTCACCTCATCACCAAATTCTCTAATTTCTTCAATTCTTTTCAAGGGAAATTCGTAGATTTTGGGTTATTTTTAATGGAATTTCAATCTGCAAGATCTTAGATAACATCCTTGCACTAAGAAGTGAGTTTTAATTTTAAAGTGTTGAATTTTGATGATTTGTGTTCATAGGATTTAAGAGAAAGAGAGTTGGATCAAAGAAGAGCATTAAAGTGTTGGATTGCTCACATCTAAGGTAAGTAAATCCCACCCTAGTTATGATTGAAGCAATATTGTGTTGAAATTTTCTTTTATGCATATATGTGTTTTATATGAAGAATTGTTGATGGATTTGAGGTTGTATGATGGTTAGAACTTATCCATGAGAAGTAGTGTTTGTGTATTTGATGTTTGATAAGAGTTTGGATGAATTATGGAAGAATTGGAGTAGAAATTACAGAGTGTGCAATTTGGACAGGTTTGGCGTTAATCTTGGAAGATTTTGTTCCAAATTTTGGTGGCCTAGAAAAGAAGTAGAAGTGTAACCAATTTAGAGCTTAGATGTGCACATAAGTTGTTTGATGAAATGGTAAAGAGAAGTGCATGTATGAGTATGATTATGTGTTATTTTGAGATGAGTTTGTAGATGGTAGAGAATGACATGTTTGCATTCCATATTGCATTATTGCATCTAAACATGTGAATTTAGAAAGAATTATAAGCATGAACCATTTACATGCATACATACTCACGAGAGCATGAAAAAGAATTAAAGAACATTAAAGAGTAAATATAAAGAAATGAGAATATTAAAGAAATTCAATCTGAATTTTTATTTAAAGAAGTGTAAAAAGATAAAAGAAGAGAAGGTTGTTGCGATGGGGAACCCGTGAGTAACATAGCCCCACATGCATGCCGCCTTTAGTGAGCGGCTTCAGAATTCAGAAAGAATAATTGTATAGTCTGGCACATTCTGAATCTCTGGTTGTGGGTGTTAGGAAACGATCAAACATGGCAGTGGAAAAACAAAAAATTTACAACATGGATCGTTCCTTAGAACCAAGATCAGGGTACAAATTTATAGTTTATATATTAAATAAGAATTTACAGATTTTAGTTTAGAGGTTTAAGGACTCATACGCACGTTTGGAGGCTCCTCCAATCTTGTCTCTGAATGTTTTTTGCTATCGACCCAAGTGTAGGATCAAAGTGGTGTAATCCACACGAAGATAATCTCAAGGAACTAAAGAGGGATTTGCCAGATCCTCTTTAGCCTGTAAGAACCAACAAGAAAAATCAAAGTGTATTTGATTTTTAGCAAAAAGAAAAATTGGCGTGAGAGAATGTAAAGGGGCTGGAATTTCTGTTTAATATCACTGAAATGAATAAATACCTTTATTTCACAAAGTGTGCACTTATTTAGTGCACACTTTAACCTATTCCATCATGGAATGGGCTTGGGCTCTAACCCAAACACCTCGTGTATCCAAACATCCCTTTTAAGATATTTTAATTTTTAATTTATCATTATCTCAATTAAATTCAATTAATATATATATTTATAATATATATTAACATTTAACAATAATGATAATTTATTTAAATATATGCGAACACATATTTAAACGTAATCTCAAATTAAATAAAGGCTATGACCTCAAAAAATTTAATTGCACTGTGAAATTACCAAAATACCCTTTCACCTAAAAAGACGCAAACACCCTTCTTCTAAACTAGTTCTTAAATTATCTTCTATGCGTGTGACCCGTAGGCTCCTCATTATACCGGTAGTGTGTAGTATCGCAATTAACACCAATTAATCATCTCGCTACACACAGACCAAGATTGGCCCCTAGCAAGGCATCATGGCCACCCAATAGATTCAGATTCAGCGAAACAGTTACCTGTCAACGATATGGTTACCGTACAATCCGATCCTTTCATCTTCCGTTATCTCGATTAGACCAAGGCATAGAAATAGTGTCAACCTTCGGTTACTTTTGATATTATGCATTCAGTTACTGGAGCAATGACCTGTATTATAAACTGGATAGAGCAACAACTCAATCCAACTATGGCCACAGTTTTAGTGTCATTGCCATTTATTGAATTGCGCTGTGAGATAACTTCTCCCGTACCTGGGAGTGATGAATCCTCTGTCTATCCACCATAGTCTTGATACACTTCTTGATGCAGCCAATCACTACCATATTGACAGCTCTGAATAGAATTGCGTTAGGCTAGTGTCAAACTACACCAATCGGTGCACAAGGCGCTCCGGTGATCTCAAGTATATGGATCACATGCACCACCATTCGTTATAGGATTTGTTCCGTAGACACTGGGGTTACCACCCATATTGAATCCTCTGGTGGGTCAGTCCAGTGAACTTGCCTACAGCAAGCACCCATGTGTTGCACCAGGTTGTCACTAAACAACCTTGACAAGTGAGATCAGTCACTGCCTTTCGACAGGGTCGTTCAACGCTATGATAGCCTTACCGTATTATCTGTGCCCTTACTTTAGAATAATACTGGGGCTACGAACGTTTCTAGAATGGCCACCATATGTGCTCATAGGGTTCTCACTATCAAGATTTGAAACACTTGATACCCTCGTCACGGTTCTACCATTCTAAGGACATATATCAATACATAGAATGATGATTTACGTGATATAGAATAAAAAGCGTTTTATTGATCAATGAACATTATTACAAAGAGTCAATTCTACAATAATTGATTGGCTCTAGGGCACCTACTCTAACAGTGAGACATCACTACTGTGCATTACATGAGTAATATACCTCGAGCACCTTTTTCTTAGCATCTTTCTGGCCTTTACATTGCTAATAAACATACTAAGCTGGTAACCCTTGACAAAATTAAACTTATCTCCATCATCAAGATTAAATCTTGCTTTCTTCTTCCGATAATCAATCTCTACTTCTAATCCATGCCCAAAATAACATCAAAATCGGGCATATCAAACACTATCAAATCCACTGGCAACTCCTTTCCATGGATCACTATGGACTTACTGGGCAATTAGTGCTCACTCCATTGTTTTCAATGTTTTTGCAGGTAGTAGGTGAGACGTGGTCGCATGGAAAAATTAATTATGGGCCCATTATTTCATACTCATCTATATTTATATATTTTCATATAATATTGTTTATTTTTCGAGTATACTAGCTAGAAAGAAAGTATTACAAAGAGAGAAGAATTTGTATAGTCTGTTAGAAGTGTATGTAGATGAGGACTGTACCCACTGACACGGCCAGGGTTTCAAATCCATGCCTCAATCGAGTCCGATCGGCAAACAAGAATAGAAAAGAAAGAGAAAGAAAGAATAGAAAAGAAAAGAAAGAAAACAATAGAAAAGAAATAAAGAATAGAAAAGAAAAGAAAAGAATATAACAGAAAAGAAAGAAAAGAATAGAAAAAGAAAAGAAAGAAAGGAATAGAAAAAGAAAAGAAAGAAAAGAAACATCAAAGAAAGAAAAGAAACATCAAAGAAAGAATAGAAACAAAAAAGATAGAAGAGAAACAGAAAAAGAAAGAAACGCAAAAAAAAAAAAAAAAAAAAAAAAAAAAAAGAAAGATAACAGAATAAGAAAACAGAAAAGAAAATGCAATGCATAGAAAAAGTTTATGCATTTGTGCATATTCATCATGCCATTTCTACTATCCCGAGTTAGTTTCCCTATTTGTGCTTACATATCGGTAACTAAGAAACTAGAATCTTAGAAAGGGCATAAAAGAACTGAGAAGTTTAGTGTAAGGAAAGAAAATTCAGGATCTGAGTAACAGAGAGAGAATAGAAGTATTGTGGGTTTACTTACTGAGCAATTAGTGCTCACCCCGTTGATTTCATTGTTTTTATAGGTAGTAGATGAGATGCGGTCGGATTAGACGTGAAGTAGGAGAAAGGTAACACTGTCTGACTGTATTTTGAGTTTATTTTTGTGACTATGGTACTTGATGTAGAGGTTTGTATATAAAAGAAATGCTATTTTTAGGCCCACTATCTTATACTTATGTACATATATGTTTTCTATAACATATTTAGTGATTTCATAATATATTTTCCCAAAGTATACTAGCTAGAGAGAGTTATTACATGTTAATAGCGATACTACACACTGCTGGTATGATGAGGAGTCTATGGGTCACACACATAGAGGATAATTTAAGAATCAGTTTGTGAAAAGAGTGTTTTTCGTCTTTTTAGGTGAAATTGAATTTTGGTAATCTCACAGTGCAATTAAATTTGTTGACATTGTTGCCTTTATATGATTTGATATTAAAATTAAATAAGTGAAATTATATTTAAATATGTATACGCATATATTTAAACGAATTATTGTTATTGGTAAATGTTAATATATTTTATATATATTAATTGAGCTGAATTGAAATAATAATAATTAAAATAAAAAAAAAATCTAAATGGGGTTGTTTGGACATATGGGCTGTTTGCGTTGGTGCCTAAGCCTATTCCTAAGTGGAATAGGGTTTCATATGCACTATATAAGTGCATGTGCTCTATGAATTAAATAACACTTTTCATTTAAGTCATTTTATATCATATTCATTGAAAAGCTCCAGCCCACTCTCTACCCCACGCCACTTTACTTTGTATGAATAAAATTCATTTGATTCTTGTTCTTGATTTTTGAGGCTAAAGAGGATCTAGTGAATCCCTCTTTAGCTTTTTGGGTTATGTTCGTGTGGACTATCGCTGGTTCGATTCTACTTTGAATCGGTAGCGAACCCAGATAGAGATAAGTTTGAAGGAGCCTCCAAATGTGCGTATGAACTCTAATCTTTACTCTGATTGTTCATATTACTGTAGAATATTTGATTTAACATATTATCTGTAATATTTGTATCCTGATCTTGGCTTAAAATGGAATCGATCGCTGTTTTATTTTTGTTTTCCGTTGCCATGGGTTAGATCGTTTCCTAGCAGGTATTTTCATGATTGAAATTAACCTATCTCCTATCACATCTTGGGTTATTGACACTGGATGTGGATCTCACATTTGTATTAATGTGCAGGGACTGTGGTAGAGTAGATCACTTGGTCGAGGGGAGGTAGACCTACGCGTTGGGAATGGAGCTAGAGTTGCTACATTAGCTATAGGAGTTTATCATTTTTTGTTGCCTTCGGGCCTTATTTTAGAACTTATGGATTGCTATTATGTACCTTCAATTTCAAAGAATATTATTTCAATGTCTGCTTTGGACAGTTTTGGATATCGTTTTGTTATATCTAATGGATTGTTGTCTTTTAGTTTAAATGATAGTCATTATGGAAATGCTAGATTACATAATGGTTTACATGTTCTAGATATGGATAATAAAGAAATACTCAATCTTGAAAATAAGAAAGCCAAGCATGGCGATCTGAACCAAACATTTCTCTGGCATTATAAGCATTGCAAAACTCCACAAAGATGGGCTTTTGGACCTATTTGATTTTCAATCTTATGAGGTCTGTGAGTCATGCCTATTAGGTAAAATGACCAAATCACCTTTCATTGGAAACAGTGAAAGATCTAGAGAACTGTTAAGCATCATCCATAGCGATGTATCTGGACCATTAACAATTCAAACAAGATGAGGATGTTCTTACTTCATTGCATTTATTGACGACTTCAGTAGATATGGATATATCTATTTAATGAGACATAAATCTGAATCATTTGACAAGTTCAAGGAATTCAGAAATGAAGTACAGAATAAACTAGGCAAAAGTATTAGAGCTCTTCGATCAAACCAAGAAGGTGAATACTTAAGCTTGGAGTTTTGAGAATACCTTAAAAATATGGGATACTATCACAACTCATAACTCACAACTCACACCTCCATATACACCTCAGCATAATGGTGTATCTGAAAGGAGGGATCAAACTTTAGTTGACATGGTTCGATCAATGATGAGTTTTTTTATTTTTTATTTTTTTATTTTTAATCTACCGGCATCATTATAGGGTTATGCCCTAGAGACTACGATTCACACACTGAATCGTGTGTATTCTAAGTCTGTGAATAAGACTCCATATAAACTATGGAATGGGAGAAAGCCCCAATTGTCTTATTTGAGAATTTGGGGTTGTAGTGCTTATGTCAAGAAATTGACATCAAATAAGCTTGCCCCAAAATCTAACAAATATATATTTGTGAGGTATCATAGGGAAACCATGGGATACTATTTCTGCAAACTAGAAGAGCGAAAAGTTTCTGTAGCTAGAATTGGGGTCTTCTTGGAGAAGGAATTTCTTTAAAGAAGTACTAATGTAAGAAAGGTCGAACTTAATGAAGTTTAGACTCCATGGGATACAACAGATGAGGAATAGGCAGATGTACCACCAGAAATGGAGGAACATCATGAGGAGGTTACTCCACAAAATGTGGAACAAAGTGAACCACTTCATACCACATAGGAGCTATGTAGGTTTGGGAGAGTATGTCGTGAGCCCAAGAAATATGGTTTCCTTGTGACTCAGCATGATGACGTACTGGTTTATTAAGATGATGAACCTAGAACCTACAATAATGTTGTATCGGATCTAGACTTTGCTAAATAGCTAAAAGCCATGAAATCTAAAATGGACTCCAGGTTCCAGAACCAAGTATGGACTTTAATGGATTTATCCAAAGGGGTTAAACCCATAGGATGTAAATGGGTCTTCAAAAAGAAGACTAACATGGAAGGTAATGTGCTTACCTATAAAGCAAGGCTGGTTGCCAAAGGTTTAAAACAAAAGCATGGCAAAGACTATGATGAAACCTTTTCACCAGTGGCAATGTTAAAGTCCATTCGGATAATGCTTGCAATAGCTACATACCAAGATTATGAGATTTGGCAAATGAATGTCAAAACTACTTTCTTGAATGGAAACCTTGAAGAGGTTGTCTATATGAAACAAACCAATGGTTTCATTCATGAAGGACAAGCAGAAAAGGTATGCAAGTTGTAAAAGTCCATATATAGACTGAAGCAAGCTTCAAGGAGCTGGAACATTCATTTTTACGAAGTCGTTAAGGAATTCGGTTTCATCAAAAATGAAGATGAGCCCTTTATTTATAAAAATTTCAGTGGGAGGGCAAGGACACACAACCACTGCTCTAGCAGTCGCGTGTTGCCACGCGCGACTATTACTTCCTAGCTTAACACCGCCATGTGCGGTGGCTGCCTTGGGTTGTGCATTGTCACAAACAGCCAAATCCCATTGGCTATGTGCTTTTACTCATAGCCTTGAATTGCACGTTGTGTCTTCACACAAGTGCTTGATCCGTTGTTCCTTTTGGTGCACAACAAATCCATTCAGCTATACTCCTTGTAAAATCGCTCCCATTTTCACCATGGTTCATATTTTGGAGAGATTAAAAATCCCACATGTTGCTGGACATGTGAGGATCATGTTGGTTGGCCTACGTAAGTTTTTAGACTAGTGTAACATGGGATTTTGTCTCATTTATGAACAGTCGATGCTAGTGCACGTTAATTCGCTGCATGTTCATAAATTGGTCATAACGAATGCTATGTTGAGTCAATTGATTCACGAATTGTACCGTCAACTTACTGATGTGTTGGTGCATGTTCAGCAAGTCTTTAACGCTATTGCCCACATGTGTCGATGCGCATAAAACCGCTTTAGCGGGAAGCTTGCGCAATGGTACAAATGGGCTTATTTTTGGGTTAGTTTTGCGTTGTCGCGCACTGATAATGGACCAAAAAAATTCTATAATGTGTTGCTGCATATTATAAATATTCTGGAGGCCCAATTTGACGGGGCCTAACAACAAGGGACTAAACTGAAAACTTTATAACTTGTTGGGTTTAAACACAACAAGTTTTAACTTCAAGGGTAATTTTTAATTTACCAAAATTATCAGAATTAATTTTTTATTGATTTATACATATTCTTGTTTTTAGATTTGCATGGTGTTTGGTGCATTTTCTTTTAGACCTAGTATTAGTTAATTTTGGGGTTTTGTAAATTCAATTTAAATAAGGCCGGCGTGTCTTGCCTTTTTTTTTTTTCTATTGTAATTCTTTCTCTCATCTTACTTCCCTCGCATGTAAATAAAGGTTTCTTATTATTTATGTAAAGTTACATTAGAATTGATTTTAATTTAATGTAATGATTGAGAAGAAGAAATGTTGGATTGAAGAAGGTGGGTTTTTAAATTGAAAATTCATCTTTTATTTTCTATTACCTAGGTGGCATACAAATTCCTTAGGCTCGAGGAATTTGGTTTAGTTAAGGCAACACACCAACATGTTTACCTTCATTGCTTAGTATGCATGCTAAGGGTGGATGTTATGACTATAACATGTTAACCAAGATAATATATTGTAAATTGTAATAAAATCAAAGTAAACTTAGCATATTGTAAATGATACTCATTGGAATGAAATGTGAAAATATCAAATTGATGGATATTGTTTATGTATGATTGCACATAATGCGTTTTCTTTTTAAGAAATTCTATCTAATCTATCTTAATTCTCATTAAGACCTTATCATAATTTTTATTTTTTATTTTGGGAATAAGATTTCCAAATAAAAGTATTAAATAGGGCCAAATAAAAGTTAGAAGAACGCATGTATACTTTTTTACACATACATACATACATACATACATACATACATATATATATATATATATATATATATATATATCAAAACTCTAAATTCTCTCACACAATTCAACTCATTGAGTTTACACCAAAACCAAAACTTTGACTGAGACAAATTTATTGTTTCATTTGAATTATATCTGTATGGGCCAAAAATCGTAACGGGCCTTGTCAGGGCCAAACATGAAATAATCATTACATGGCGCTGGGCCATGGTCCAATTCCCATTGGCCCATGCTTAAATCCATCTTGTGGATTGACCATCCAATGAGATGACCTACTTTGTAAGAAGGTTTATTCTATGGGCCGACCCATTCTACGTCTTAGACCACACCACGAGTTAGCCCTCTCTATGAGCAGGGCTACTTTATGAGTAGGGTTACACTATGATCAGAGCCACCTTATGAACTGGGCCAACTTATACTTTGGGCCACTCCATAAGTTGAGCCTTTCTACAAGTTAAGCTAAATTGGGCTCTAGCCCATTAGCCCATAAATATTACAAAATAGGATTTAGAGTCTTACTTACTTCCTAGTTCATCTAAGATTCCTAATCTTACATGAACTAGTGTTCCTATTTCTACATGGATAATCACTACAACTTTCCTATTTATTGGTACTCCTAAACTACTAGGACTTAGAGTTCTACTAGGACTCAAGCCTTCTTGGCTCACTATATAAACAGGGGTCAAGCCTCTCATTGTTCATTCATATGCAACCTATAGCTTTTAGCTCTCAAAGTTCTTGCTCCCAAGAACCACTGCCTTTTCCTGCCATAAAGCTTAGCTCTGACTAACTTTACTTCCCATATCCACTGCAACGCCGTGCTCCGGCCACTTTACGATAGTCTTTCCTTAGCCATATTCTTAAGATAAATCCTTTCTTGCTCTTAGCCCTTACTAAATACTATGCTGACTTGAGTGTCGAAGTGCCTACAGGATGTAGGGTTTTCATTGAATAAACGCGAAATAATATTTAAAATTTTTATTCAATTAACCCAATCCAAGATCAGGATTTATATGCCATAACCCATTCAAGAACCCTAATTTAAACATTCAAGGTTTAAATATAATACCTTCGTTGATGGCTCCTTCAATTGGATTAGGATTCGGACTTCGCAGAACGATTCAAGTGTAGAATCAAGCAAAACATTATCCACACAAAAGCAGGACGAGATTACAAATGAATCAATTGCTAGATTGAATCGCTTACCCTAAGAGAGGTCACGAAAATTTAAGAGAAAAACATTCTCTTAGAAAAGGGTTTAGCCGACTATGGCTTTGGTAGAGTGAAAGGTGTGAATGAATTAATTACCAATTTCTCCTATTCCCTTGTTTATACAGTAATGGATAAAATTATCCCTCATTTGGAATAGGAATATCACTATTCCTATTCGGGATAGCTTTCCAATATAATCCAAATAAATTTATTCATATATTTAATTATGGGAATAAATATATTTAAATTAATTAAATATATTCCATATTGATATAAATGTATTATATTAATATTAATATAATTACAATTTTGCTAAATTAACTTCAATATGAATATTTAATGTTGGCAATGACCCCAGCGAATTTAATCGCATAGTAAAATTACCAAAACGCCTATTTCATCCGAAAGACAAAATTACCCTTCATTTCACATTTCTTTTTAAACTGCTTTTAATGTGTGTGACCTGTAAGCTCTTTACTATGTTGACAGTGACCGGATTCATAATTAAGCATCAACTAATTAGTGTTCCATGCACCAATCAAAATTGGCCTCTAGCAAGATGTCATGATTACCCAACAAATAAAGATTCAACGAAGTTGCTACCTTTCAACAGTATGGTTACCGTGCAATTCAAATCCCTTCATCATCATTTATCTCATCAAGGTTTGAAGTACAGCGGTACTGTCAACTTAAATCAATTTGCCTTGATACCTTTGTATTCTGTTATCGAATCAATAACCAAATAAAATTGGATTTGAGAACCAACTCAATTCCACTATGGCCATAGATTTGCAATCGTAGTTACTAACTGAATAACTTAGAGAGATAACTTCTCTTGTACCTAGGAGTGATGAATCCTTTGTCGATTCACCATAGCCATAGTGTACTTCTCAATGTAACCAACCACTATCGTACTGATAACCCTAAACGAGACTACGTTATGCTAGTGTCAAATTACATCAATAATTACACACGACACTTTAGTGATCTCAAGTCCAAGGATCACATGCACCACCATCCGTTAGAGGATGCATTCCATAGACACTAAGGTTACTATCTATATGGAATCCTCTGGTGGGTTAGTCCAGTGAACTTGTCATTAACAAGCACACATGCATTGCATCAGGTTATCATCAAACAACCTTGACATGTGAGAACTGTCACTACCTTTTGATATGGTCATTCAGCGTTATGAAAGCCTTACTTTATAATCTGTATCCTTGGTTAGATTAATATTGGGGCTACGAACAGTTTTAGAATGACCAGTATATGTGATCATAGGGTCCTCACAATTAAGATTTAAAACACTTAATTCCCTCGTCATGGTTTAACCCTTCTAAGGACATATATCAATATATATATACAAATATATGAACAAATGCTATGATATAGAATTTATGCCTTTATTGATATTCAATATAATATTACAAGAGTATAATATTATTATCTCTAGTGCACCTATCCTAACAATCTCCCACTTGCACTATAGTCAATCATTCATGTATTTAATACCAAATGATGCTAAGTGCTTATCATGCTTCTACCACGATAGAGCTTTCGTCAGTGGGTCTGCTACATTGTCATCAGTAGGTACTCTTCAAATCTGCACATCACCCGTCTGAACAATCTCTCTGATAAGATGGTATCTTCCAACGCTGGTGAGACCCTGGTTCCTTAGCCTGAGCTATGGCACTATTTTTGTCATAGTAAAGCTCAACTAGATCAACAATGCTTGAAACCACTTCATGTTCTGAAATGGACTTCTTGATCCAAATCGCCTCTTTGGCCGCATTAGATAATGCAATGTACTCATCTTCCATTGTAGAATCTGCCATAGTGCTTTGTTTTGAACTTTTTCAACTCACTGCAGCCCCATTTAAATAAAACACATACCATGACTATGATAAAAAATCATCATTATCAATCTAGAAACTAGTATCACTATATCCTCTTGCAATGAGCTCATCTTCCTCTCCATAAACCAAAAATGCATCCTTAGTCCTTTTTTCAGGTACTTAAGGATATTCTTGACAATTGTCTAGTGTTGTTCACTTGGATTTGATTGATATCTACTACAAATGCTCAAGGCACATGAGACATCAATCCAAGTACATAACATAACGTACATGATAGATCCTATTGCCGAAGCATACAGAGTCCTACTCATCTTATTTCTGTCTTCTTGTGTCCTAGGACACATATTCTTTGCGAGATACACACCATGTGACATCGGATGAAATCCTTTCTTGGATTCTTCCATACTGAATCTCTTCAATACTTTGTCAATATACGTACTCTAACTTAGGCCAAGCAATCTATGATATCTATCATGATAGATCTTAACACCAAGGATGTAGGCTACTTGTCCTAAGTCCTTCATGGAGAAGCACTTGGATAACCAAATATTTGTTTGGTTTATTTCGCGTGGCGGTAAGGGGTGAGAGTTGACTTCTCAATCTCCCCCCGTTGAGAGTTTCCTTGATCCTCCGATCGTGTGTTTTAGGCTGGATCGAAAAGACCACTTGCAGTATGTCATTCCCAATGATTAGTATGTCATCAACATATAATACAAGGAATGCCACTGCACTTCCAATGAATTTCTTGTACACACAAGGTTTGTCTTTGTTTTTTATGAATCTGAATTCCTTAACGGCTTCATCTAAACAATGGTTCTAGCTCCTTGATGCTTGCTTCAATCCATAAATGGATCTCTGTAACTTGCATACCTTTTCTGCTTGTCCATCAAGAACGAAACCATCGGGTTGCGTCATATAGAAGTCCTCTACAAGGTTTTCATTCAGGAAAGCAATTTTGACATCCATTTGCAAAATCTCATAGTCATGGTATACAGCAGTCACTAGCATAATCTGGATGGACTTTAATATCGTAACTGGAGAAAAGGTTTCATCATAGTCAATGCCATGTTTTTGTCTGAAACCATTAGCAACTAGCCGTGCTTTATATGTTTGCACATTACCATCCATGTTAGTCTTCTTTTTGAAGACCCATTTATGCCCTATGGGTTTTACCCCTTTAGGTGGATCCACTAGAGCTCATATTTGGCTCTGGTACATGGAGTCCATCTGAAATTTCCTGGCTTCCAAGCATTTTATGGAATCTGGATCTGACGCAGTGTCATCATAGGTTCTGGGTTCATTGCCTGGATAGACTAGTACGTTGCCATGCTAAGTCACGAGAAAACCATATCTTTCGAGCTCTCGACATACTCTCCTAGATCTACATAGCTCTTGTGTTGTCTAAAGTGATTTGCTTTGTTCCACGGTTTGTGGAAGGACCTCCTTACGATGTTTAACCTCTTCAGTTGACACATCATTCTAACTATCGTCTGTTGCATCTTGTGAATTTAGAACTTCATCGAGTTCTATTTTCCTCTCACTATCTCCTCTTAGAAGGAATTCCTTCTCTAAGAAGACCCCAATACTAGCAACAAAAACTTTGTGCTTAGTTGGATGATAGAAGTAGTATCCTCTAGTTTCCTTAGGCTACCCCACAAGATTGCATTTTTTAGATCTTGAGGCAAGCTTGTTCGAAGTCAATTTCTTGACATAAGTGTCACAACCCTAAACTTTCAGATAAGACAAAATGGTTTTTTGTCCATTCCATAGTTTATATGGTGTCTTATGTATAAACTTTGATGGTATATGATTTAGTGTATAAGTCGCAGCCTCTAAGGCATAGCCTCGAAAGATGTGGGTAAATCTGTAAAACTCATCTAGACTGATCCATATCCAACAAGGTTCGGTTCCTCCTTTCAGACACTCCATTATGTTAAGGTATATAAGGATGTGTAAGTTGAGATACTATCCCACAATCCTTTAGGTATGCATCAAACTTTGAGCTCAAGTATTCTCCTCCCTTGTTGGATCGGAGAACCTTGGTATTCTTGGCCAGTTGATTCTGTTCTTCATTCTTGAATTCTTTGAACTTGTCAAAGGACTCAGATTTATGTCTCATTAAGTAGACATAACGACATCTATTGAAGTTATTAGTAAAAGTGATGAAGTAAGAATACCCACCTCTGGCTTGTACTGTTAGAGGTCCACTTACATCACTATGGATGATGCCTAACAATTCTATAGCCCTTTCACTGTGCCTAGTGAAAGGTGACTTGGTCATTTTGCCTAATAGGCTTGAACCGTGATGAGGGAATTAAGTGTTTTAAATCTTAATTGTGAGAACCTTATGATCACATATGGTGGCCATTCTAAAATTGTCCATAGCCCCAGTATTAATTTGACCAAGGGCACAGATTATATGATAAGGCTATCATAGCGTTGGACAACCCTATCGAAAGATAGTAAAAGTTCTCACATGTCAAGGTTGTTAGGTGAAAACCTGGTGCAACGAATGGGTGCTTATTAATGATAAGTTTGCTGGACTAATCCACCAGAGGATTCCACACAAGATGGTAAAGCCAGTGTCTATGGAATATATCCTTTAATGAATGGGTGCATGTGATCCTTGGACTTGAGATCACCAAAGCGTCGTGCATAATTATTAATGTAATTTGACACTAGCCTAATGTAGTCCTATTCAAGGTTATCAGTATGGTAGTCATTGGTTGCATCGAGAAGTACATTATGGCTATGGTGGATCAACATAAGATTCATCACTCATGGTTACAGGAGAAATTATCTCGCTGAGATATTCGGTTAGTAACTATGACCGCAAAATCTATGGCCACGGTGGAACTGAGTCAGTGCTCGAATCCAATTTTGTTTGGTCGTTGATTCAATACCAAATATAAACATATAATGGAAAATTGATTGAAGTTGATGATGAACAATTTTACTTCCTCGGAAGTGCACGAATCGCTATCGCAGTATAGTTTGCAAAAGCAAGGGTCAATCTCACATAGATTTGTAAGTTATCAAGTAATCCTAATAACTATGCCTTAATTAAAAAAAATAAATTCAAGCAAATTAAAGAACTAGTGATTAAAACTAAATGTAAAAAGAAAATAAAAATTAACTACTACTGACTGAGCCAAAATAATACTAATAAAAACTAATTTAAGAATCAATGAACTACAACCTAGGTATCTAATTTCACCATAATAATCTAGTTTTATGCCAACTATCAAACTAGTGTTATCACAATTCAATTTCTAGGGTTCACACTCACATAATTAAGGTATGATCGTAAGGCGTTCGGGATTAACCTAGTATCTTTAACACGAGACTAGCTAGGGCTGTTAATTAACTATCCAGTTACGACAGCGGAAAACAAAAAATATTTACAACATGGATCATTCCTTAGAACCAAGATCAGGGTACAAATTTGCAGTTTATACATTAAATAAGAATCTACAGATTTTAGTTTAGAGTTTAAGAAATCATACGCTCATTTGGAGGTTCCTCCAATTTGTCTCTGAACGTATTTTGCTACCGACCCAAGTGTAGGATCAAACCGATGTAGTCCACATGAAGATAACCTTAAGGAGCTAAAGAGGGATTTGCTAGATGCTCTTTAGCCTTTAAGAACCAAGAAGAAATCAAAGTGTATTTGATTTTTAGCAAAAAGCAAAACTGCCGTGGGAAGAGAAAAGGGGCTGGAAATATTTCTTTCAATGATTGAATGAGTGAAATTAAAATATTTCACAAAGTGTGCACTTATATAGTGCACACTATACCCTATTCCATCATGGAATGGGCTTGGGCTCCAACCCAAACACCCCTTGTATCCAAACATCCCGTTTAAGATATTTTAATTTTAATTTATCATTATCTCAATTAAATTTAATTAATATATATTTACAATAGATATATTAACATTTAACAATAATGATAATTTATTTAAATATATGCGAATACATATTTAAACGTAATCTCACTTATTTAATTTTAATATCAAATTAAATAAAGGCTACGACCTCAGCAAATTTAATTGCACTGTGAAATTACAAAAATACCCTTTTACCTAAAAAGACGAAAACGCCCTTCTTCTAAGCTGGCTTTTAAATTATCTTCTATGTGTGTGACCCGTAGGCTCCTCATCATACCGGTGGTGTGTATTGTCGTGATTAACACCAATTAATCGTCTCACTACACAAAGCCCAAGACTGGCCCCTAGCAAGGCATCATGGCCACCCGATAGATTCGGATTCAGTGAAGCAGCTATCTGTCAATGATATGATTACCATACAATTCGATCCTTTCATCATCCGTTATCTCTACGAGACCGAGACATAGAAATAGTGTTTACCTTCAGTTACTCTCGATATTATGTATTCAATTATTGGACCAATGACTTGTATTATAAACTGGATAGAGCAACAACTCAATCCCACGGTGGCCACAGTTTTAGTGTCATTGCCATTTACTGAATTGCGCTGTGAGATAACTTCTCTTGTACCTGGGAGTGATGAATCGTCTGTCTATCCACCATAGTCTTGATACACTCCTTGATGCAGCCAATCACCACTGTATTGATAGCTCTGAATAGAACTATGTTCGGCTAGTGTCAAACTACACCAATCGGTGCACAAGACGCTCTGGTGATCTTAAGTCTAAGGATCACATGCACCACTATTCGTTAGAGGATTTGTTCCATAGACACTAGGGTTACCATCCATATGGAATCCTCTGGTAGGTCAGTCCAGTGAACTTGCCTGTAGCAAGCACCCATGTGTTGCACCAGGTTGTCACCAAACAACCTTGACAAGTGAGATCAGTCACTGCCTTTCAATAGGGTCATTCAACACTATGATAGCCTTACTGTATTATCCGTGCCTTTTACTTTAGAATAATACTAGGGCTACAGACTTTTCTAGAATGGCCACCATATGTGCTCGTAGGGTTCTCACAACCAAGATTTGAAACACTTGATACCCTCGTCATGGTTCTACCATTCTAAGGACATATATCAATACATACAATGATAATTTACACGATATAGAATAAAAAGCCTTTTATTGTTCAATGAACAGTATTACAAAGAGTCAATTCTACAATAATTGATTGGCTCTAGGGCACCTACTCTAACAATCTCCCACTTGCACTATAGCCAATCATTCATGTACTCAACATTCAATGACCCAAGTGCCTACACTATAGCCAATCATTCATGGACTCAACATTGAATGAATTAAGTGCCCATCATGCTTCTACTATAACAAAAACTTCAATAGTGGGTTAGTAGGTATTCTGCAAATCTACACATTCGCTTAGATTAGATTGAATCAACTAAGTAAGTGTTTAGATTACTGGTGAGACCTTGATTCCTCAGCCACAACAATGGCTCCATTGTTATCGCAGTAGAACTATACTGTATTAGCAATGCTTGAAACCACATCAAGTTCAATAATGAACTTCTTGATCCAAACTGCCTACACGGCAGCATTAAATAATGCGATATACTTAGCATCAATTGTAGAATTTGCTACAGTACACTGATTCGAGCTCTTCCAGCTCACTGCAGCTATATTGAGACAAAATATTCAATCCCTGATTGCGATCGATAATCATCTTTGTCTGTTTGGAAACTAGGATCACTGTATCCTCTTACAAAGAGCTCATCTTCCCCTCCATAAACCAAGAACATATCCTTAGTCCTCTTTGTAATACCTAAGATGTCAAAGGTATGTTCCTAACTCAAAATAGTCCTTTAGAT
Source organism: Pistacia vera (assembly GCF_008641045.1). Lineage (NCBI taxonomy): Eukaryota > Viridiplantae > Streptophyta > Magnoliopsida > Sapindales > Anacardiaceae > Pistacia > Pistacia vera. Next base: position 132,835 of record NW_022196172.1, read on the forward strand.
GTTAATTTTATGTTAAAAAGCATAAAACATAACTAAGGGCAAAATAGTCAATTCATTTGGAACAGTATGAATCAATTATCCATAGAAAGGCATTAGGGGCAAAATGATCATTTTGCCTATGGATAAGCATTGAAAACGTCAAGGATGAGTAGGCTTCATTGCATTTAATGGCATTAATTAAGTAATAATTATTTCTAGTGTGAAATGACCAAAATGCCCTTATATGAAGAATTAAGGACTTATGAGTTGTACAATTAAAATAATTGGGCCAATTGCATAATTTTGGAAAATAAAGGAAATATTTTCCTATAAATGAGATGAAATTCGTTCAAGCCAAGGGAGAAAGCCTTTCTTCAACATTTCTTCCATTTTCTCTCAAATCTTCCATGAAACAAGCTTTCTTTCTTTAAGTTTTAAAGGAGTTTTGCTTAATTTTTCAAGGAGAACAAGATAGGAGCCTTGGATCTTAATTTTGAAGGGTTTAAGGTAAAGATTAAGAACTTTAGTTTTGATGTGATTTGAAGATTTGAAGTAGATGTTGAGGTATAATGTTATATATGTAGGATTAAGGTGTAAAAGAAGTCAAAGGCAAAGGATTTGTTGGAGGAATTCTTTAAAAAGGTAGGGAAATACCTCATATGACTTTAGGGTTTATGCTCGGGTTTGTAGATTTTTATGAAACCTTAAATTAAGGCTTTAAGGCATAGAAGATGAAAGTGTAGTTGAACTCATTTAATCTACTTATTGCCTTGAATTCATTCTACATGAAGTTATTGCTATTTAGTTTTATGAGTTGTTATGTTTGATTGAAGAAAATGAAGTGTGGATGCTGATTGTGGCAAAACTTGTAGTGTGGGAGGCCACATGGTGTTGAATGGTTGTATTAGAAGTGTTGAGGTGTTGTTTGCATTAGCTTACAATGTTATAACAATAATGGATGATTATGGAAATGAGATTTTACACTTCCTTTAAGATGTTAATGACTATTAAGGGGAGGTTTATTTGATCCATAAGTTGACCTATTGGTTAATTGTCAATAGGAATTGATGTGGCATAGTTAATATGAAAATTCGGATTTTGTAAGCTTAGGGGTTATGTTAAAGCTGCTTCCATATTTTGACCATAACTTGAGTTTAAAAATCAAAATGAGATGATTTCTGAAGCATAGAAAGCTAAGAAACATACCTATAACTTTTATGTTTATGGTAAGAGCCAATTCGTTTGAAGAATGGATGGAAAATGGCCTGAAATATAAACTGGTTATTAAAGTTTAGATTTAACATGATCAATTCTTATGATTATGAATTGATTATTATGTATTATTGTAATTATGCCATGTACTAAGGTTTACCCATTAGTTAGATGATCTTGAAAAATATACATGGTCATGATGTCAATGCATGATTAATGTTAGAAATGGCATAAAGATGCAATGTAATACATGTTTTAAGATGATGTATATGAGCAAGAGGTAAGTAATGGATTGATAATCCATAGATGAATTAAAGTATTAAGCTCACCAAAATATGTATTTACATGCCATAAGATGTTAGAGATGCATATAGACATGATGGGAAACGCGTAAACATATCCTCGTATACCCTTGAGGAAAGATGAATACATGCTTTAGATGTTAAATAACGCGTAAGCACGCCTCTTGATGATATGAGCTCTAGATGAATTCGAGGCTAGATGATATAAGGTGCTTAAGACACTAAGAAAAGTCTGTTCGGCTACACGTTAAATGCTTCATATGCATTTAGTTGCACTACATGAGTTATGATGTTATTTACATCATGAGATGATTTATACTCATGTTAGATGTATTTAGATGTTATCATGACATGTAATGTGCATGTACTATCTTTACATAATTAATTGTATGTGTATGCATTGATGTTTACTAGCCATGGGATAAAATGATGAAAGACATATGAAATAGAAGGAAAGAATAAATAAAATAAAAGGAGTATCCCTAGATGTAAAAGATAAGTGATGTGTTACAAATATGTTTAAATAAAGGTCAAATAGCACATTTAGAATGAATGGATCATTCCTTACTGAGCGATTAGAGCTCACCCTTTTATGTTGATTACTTACAGGTGGACCAGAAGCGAAGGATGCTAGAGACAGTAGGGCTACACGTAAAGGGAGATGATTTATTGTCATCTTGATGTTTTTTATCTTGATGTAAATAATATAAATGATAAATATTTGTGAAACACCTTTGGAATATTCCACCCTATAAATATGTTTTTGTTGTATTTTACGGATAAATTCCTAAAGTTTTGAAATTATATGTTGGATCCTGCATGATATTTTATATGCATGTTTCGGATAGTATATTATTTCCTTACATAGGTTGTTTTTTCTAAATACAACTCGTTCTCCAAACATGTATCCCTGGATTCTCATTGAGGGATATTCAGAGGATACCTGACTGGAGAAGGGTTCTACACTCTTCAGGTACTTAAGAATATTCTTGACTGCCATCCAGTGATGCTCACCTGGATCCAAATGATATCTACTACAAGTGCTTAAGCACATGAGACATCATTCGAGTACATAGCATGGCATACATGATGGATCCAATTACTGATGCATATGAGATCCTTCATCCTATCGCTCTCTCTTGTGTTCTAGGACACAATTCCTTAGAGAGATAAACCCATGTGACATCAGAAGAAATCCCTTCTTGGATTCTTCCATACTGAATCTTTTTAGTACTTTGTCAATATATGCACTCTGACTTAGGCCAAGCAACCTACGCGATCTATCACGATAGATCTCTTTCCAAGAATGTAGGCTGCTTCCCCTAATCCTTCATGGAGAAGCACTTGGATAACCAAGTCTTTACTGTAACACCTACTGAAAACTAGTACAATGCATGCAATTAACAATGGAAAATTGGGCCCAAAATGTTTCTTTTCATTACAATTCACATGTCTTTTATACACAAAGGTTACTGTTTACAAGTGCATTTTAAAAGACAAAATAGGGGAACAGTGTAGCTATGGCTCCTCGCGCGCCGACGCCCCTCCAACCGCATCAACACCTAGCACCTCATCCACAAAGGAAAATAACGGGGTGAGCACAAATAATGCAGTAAGTAAAACTCTCTAACTGTTCTGTCCCCGTGTGTGACTCTTAATTCTTTCCTTTTCAATTCTGTTTCTATTCTGTTTCTAATAACATCATGGCCTCATCTTACCGAGGTACGGCCGGATGGCGTTCACACAGCACCATCTCACTCTCATGGCTATCGGGTGGAATTCAACACGTACCAACCCTTTCTTAGTGACTACCGAGTGAGGATCACAAAGCACCAACTCGGTTCCTCCTAACTATCGGGTGGAGATCACCTAGCACCTACCCGTTCCTCATGAATTTTGGATGATGATCACAAAGCATCAACCTACATATCTCTTAACTAATCGGGTAGTGGTCACAAAGCATCTACCCATTCCTAACTCATTGGGTGACGATCACTAAGCATCGACCCATCTCTCCAAGGCTATTCGGATGATGATCACAAAGCATCAATCCGATTCCCATAACGGTCGGTGATGATCACAAAATCATCCCAACTATACTACTCTTCTAACTCTTCATTGTAGCATTTTTCAATGCTCTCTACCCTTAGAGTAATTTTCCCACTAAGCTCTCTACTCATAGGGTATTTCTATACACAAAGTTCCCTACTCTTTCTTAGGTCACTTGTCAATGCATATAACAATGCACATGGATGATTCTCTCTACTAATGCACTTGTGAAACAACATGCAATGTTGCAAAAATTAAGGTTCATTACTCACACTCAATTCTCTATTAGGCATTTCATCAAACAACTCATGTGCACTATAAAACTCTATCATAGCCATGAATCTAAACTTTCCTAACCATCCAAAATGGGGAAAGACCCCTTCACAAAGTCATAATAACCTGTCAAACAACACACTTCCAAAAAAGGTTCCATAACACCCTTCAATTCCATCTCAACTACCTTGCCAATCCAACAACCCATTTCTCATATTTGCAAGGTAACATTCACAAAGCATAGAAATCTCCATTTAATACTCCATACATGGCATAATACATGCACTCAAATACATACATCATTTCTATCAAAACCCTAATCAAGAATTTTCATGAATCTCAACTTGGGTTGGGTTTTACTTACTTGCTATGGAGAGACTTCACCAATCTTCTTTCCACTTGGTTTTCTTGACTATTCTCTTCTACCTTAACCACAACCAAAAGAATGAAAACCCTCAAAAACCAAAATGAACTAAAATCTACAAATCACACAACTTAAGGAGAAATCCTTACCTTAGGAAGCCTTAGGTTGTTTTCTATACCCCAAATCACTTCAAAATCCCTTGGAAATCCTTGATCAAAAGAAAAGAGAAGTTGAGAGGAGTAGAATGAAGAGTTGCGTTTGAGAAGAAGAGAAATGAGGGGTTTCTTTGATTCTAATTCCTTTTAAAGAAATATAAACACACTCATTCCCATTTTGCCCTTATTCTTCTATGGAAATTCCATCCATATCCTTTGATTCATTACAAACTCACCCCCATATCAACATATTCTCCATGAAAAATCCTTACAATTCACTCCCCACTTTTCCTGCTAATTAGGGGTAGAATGGTCAAATAGCCCTTAGGGAAGAAAATGTCTAAAACTCACTCAACATTTTAATCGGCCTGTCGCCGCGGCGAAGAAACCTTTGTCGCCATGGCGAAACTGTCCAGAGAGTTTCACCCTTGGTTCAACCCATCTTCGCCGCGGCGAAGACTCTTCTTCGCCCCGGCGAAGCTTGGTTCACTAAGATTCTTCTATTTTCAACCAATTTCAGGGCAACATTCAACATAACACTCAAACAAACAAATATAACAAAAATCAACTCGATTAAGGGCGAAAGAGGAAACAATAACAACGTACCTCAAGTGGGGCGTTACATTTACCGACTACAAGTTTGGTGTATCATCGACATACAACACTAGGGATTCCATACGCTCCCACTCACTTTCTTGTAAACACAAGGCTCATCTTCGTTCTTGATAAAACCAAATTCTTTTATGGCTTCATCAAAACGAATGTTCTAGCTCCTTGAAGCTTGCTTGAGTCCATATATGGATCTCTGCAACTCGCATACCCTATCAGCTTGACCATCAAGAACAAAACCATCGGGTTGTGTCATATACACATCCTCTTCAAGGTTTCCGTTTAGGAAAGCTATTTTGACATCCATTTGCCAAATCTCATAGTCAAGATATGCAGCAATCGCAAGCATAATCCGGATGGATTTAATCATGGCAATCAGTGAAAAGGTTTCTTTATAGTCAATACCATGAATTTGTTTGAAACCTTTGGCAACCAGTCGTGCCTTATAAGTATGCACCTTGCCATCCATGTCAGTCTTCTTCTTGAAGACCCATCTACACCCTATGGGTTTTACCTTTCAGGTAGTTTCACCAAAGACCATACTTGGTTCTGGTACATGGAGTCCATCTTAGATTTCATGGCTTCAAGCCATTTAACAAAATATGGGTTCGATATAACGTCTTCGTAGATCATCTTGGTAGAGTAGTATGTCACTATGTTGAGTCACGAGATAACTGTATCTCTCGGGCTCATGGCATACTCTCCTAGATCTACGTAGCTTCTATGCTACTTGAGGTGGTTCACTTTGATCCACAACTTGTGGAGTAACCTCCTTATGATGTTCAACCACTTCATGTGGCACATCATCCTGTCCTTCGTCTATTATATTTTATGGTTCTAGAACTTCATCGAGTTCTACTTTTCTCCCATTAGTACTTCTTAGAAAAAATTCATTTTCTAGGAAGACACTAGAACTAGCAACAAAAATTTTGCGCTCTCTTAGGTGGTAGAAATTGTATCCTTTGGTCTCCTTTGGATACCCCATAAATCTACATTTATAGGATTTTGGGCCCAGCTTGTTCGAAGTTAATTTCTTAACATAAGCTTCGCAACCCCAAATAGCTCATACAGAGTCTTATCTACAGACTTTGATGGCACATGGTTCAAAACATGAGTCGCACTCTCTAAGGCATAACCCTAGAATGATGCAGGTAAATCACTAAGACCCATCATGGACCTAACCATATCAATTAAGGTCATGTTCCTCCTTTCTGATACTCCATTGTGTTGGGGTGTATAAAGAGGAGTGAGTTGTGATACTATCCCACATTCCTTCAGGTATGTTTAACTCAACTTGCCAAAGTTGGCATAGTTGTCATTTTGAGATTATCCTTATTGTCTTTCTTAAGAACATATTATTATGAAACAGTTCCATAAAGAATATTATTTATACTCAAGGACAATAATCCATTAGTAAACTAATATTCTCATTTGTCCTAAGTAGACACAGAAATATAATTTCTAGAAACTGAAGAAAGACCATAATAATCCACAAGTTCCAAGAAACAAGCCCATCGGCTAAATCAGACGATAAGATCCTACAGCAAATGCAATAACATGTACTTCATTTCCAACTGGTAAGTCCATCTTTCTCTCGGCGAGCAATCTACTCTGTTGTAGTCCTTGCACATCAGTCAAATGTGAGTACCACATCTTGTGTCAACTAGATGTTTAATGGGAGAAGTTAATCTCAAGAACGTACCTGACGAAGAAGTAACATTCTTCTTCCCTTTTGCTAGGAAGGCCTTGCAATGTTTCCTCCAGTGGCTGGGATTCCCACAGTGAGGACAAACGCCTTTCCTTTTTGCAACAGTTCTTGCTAATGACTTCTGAGCCCTTTCCTTTTCACTTGAGATGGCTTCAACCAACTTCAATGTTCCTAACATTTTCTCGTCTGACTTAGTAGCCTTTAACAAATCCAGAAGCTCGGAAATATTGTTCTTCTTATCTTCCTCAATGAAGTCATAGACAAATTGAGAAAAAGAATCTGGGAAAGACTATAATATTAGGTTTATCGTTAAACCTTCATTAAGTCCACATCCCAAAATCTCAAGCTTGTTCATATACTCGGTCAACTTGAGTATATGATCGTTAATTTTGTTACCTTCTTCCATCCCACATCTGAATAACGACCGAGACACCATATGCTTCTCATTTTTATGAAGAAAATGAAGAATATAAGCTAAATCCATTTTCTGGCACTGTTGTCACAATAATGGTGCCATTGATGCAAGCACAATGTATCTAGTCATTTCTGCTTTTGCATTATGTGTATGCTTCACATATACATACCCAGTCTCATGGATAAAACTATCAGGAGGCTCTGGTGGTAGAGCTTGCTCAATGGTGTATAATCTATCCCTTGACTGAAGTATATTGTTTATACTTCTATACTAGTCAACGAAATTTTCACCATTCCATTTTTCTCCCAGTTCGATGATTTGTCGCAGTGTTGTTGGGATCATTTTGCTCAATTTTAAGTGAATCTACAAGTGCAGAATAAGTAACCATTATTACCATGTTTATTATTATTTAATATGGTCTTTTATTAAATGAAGCTCCCACTATTTTACTCAAGTCAATAGCCCTCACTATTAACTCGGGAAAACCCGTTGGCTTTCCTAGTGGACTGAGATCCCATCCAGCCCATTTCAAACCTTCGCTTTAGCAAACAAGCCAAAATGAGTTGATTAGGTAGGCCAACAAACTTAATCCATACCAGTTGATAGCTCCTACTATCAACCTCAAATGTGAAGAAGCCAACAAGCCAATCACACAATCCAATGGACACTACATGCCATTGTCCTCAAGTGTGATTCTCAGTATCAGTAGAGTGGACAATACATGCCACCACGTACACACAATATGTGTACTTCTCTACTATGCCTATGACGTGTTTATCAACCTTTGCTTTGGCGAACAAGCGAAACTATCATTTTAAGTCGACCTATCACCATTAAGGAAAAACTCCAATGCATTTTAACCTCCCACTGGTAGAAGTGTACCCTTCGCTTTGGTGAACAAGGTTTCGACGAACAATGGTTTGATTAAAACCATGGTGATGGAAGGCTTACGTGACTTAATATACTTTAATTGAGGGTTTGTTATTTAATGTCTCACCAGATTATTATCTTTGTTAGAATGACATTGTTTGGCATGTTATTGAACATTCAACCTTAGCATGCATTCTAAACAAAATATTAAAATGTGCCGGTACATGGCCCAACTAAAACCGATTTCCTTGAGCCTAGAGGAATCGGTAGGTCACCTAGGGGTCCTGTAATAAAATCTTGAGTCTTCAAGTATGATCGTCTCTTTCTTGATCCGTCTTCAAGTACATTACATAAACATCATACTAAATTTACAATAAAATTAATCTTAAACTAATTTTACATCAATGAATTTAGAAACCTCGATTTACATTCGAGGGGAATGAGATGAGAAGAGAATGTCATCGAGAAGAGGAGAAAGGCAGGACACGCAGGCCCCTATTTAATAAATTACAATCATACATACCCAAAATTTTTAAAACATTCACCATAGGTCTAAGGCTCATGTACTGGGCACCATGCAATATGCAAACAAGTACATGGCATTCATTAAAAAATAATCAATTTTGAATTGGGTGGGTTAATATTAATTACCCCCCGACAATTTACAGATCTATATTTGGTCTAAAAGTTTTGAAACTTTACAATCTGGCCCCTATGCACTCGGAAGTGCACTCGATGATGCGGCAATGGGTTAGATCGCCGTAGCGTGTGCTAATTAACGTCATGCTCACGCTTCAAGTGCGCTCTCCTTGGCGATGGGTTATATCGCCACGACGAGCGTTGACTGTGAATAGCGTTCGATCGAGGGACGATCGCCGTGGCGATGGTTTATATCGCCGCAGCGAGCGCTGATTTTGCAATCAGCATGATTACCAAAAACGCATGCCGCGTCGATGGGTTATATTGCTGCGGCGAGCATACACCGATCTGTAGCAACAGATTAGTTCAACCAGCCACCAAAAATACGCCAATTGGATTTTGCAATCAATCTAAGCTACTGATTTCAACAAAATCCATAACCCAATGTTCCAAACTTGCAAATCATCAACAAATTAAATTAATCAATCAATTGATTTCTTAAAACATGCTCTCATGGCAGATTTTGTGTAGATTCTTCAAGGCAACATGTTATCAATCAAGTACATGTAATCCATATAAAAAACTGTGAAATCTGGTACCCTAGGCTCTGATACCACTGTTAGTAAACGATTTAGTTACGGCAGCGAAAAACAAAAATATTTACAACATGGATCGTTCCTTAGAACCAAGATTAGGGTACAAATTTACAGTTTATACATTAAAAGAATCTGCAGATTTTAGTTTAGAGTTTAAGAAATTATACACTTGTTTGGAGGCTCCTCCAACTTGTCTCTAAACGTATTTCACTACCGACCTAAGTGTAGGATCCAACTGATGTAGTCCACTCAAAGATAACCTCAAGGAACTAGAGAGGGATTTGCTAGATCCTCTTTAGCCTTTAAGAACCAAGAAGAAATCAAAGTGTATTTGATTTTTAGCAAAAAGCAAAACTGCCGTGAGAAGAGAAAAGGGGTTGGATATATTTCTTTCAATGATTGAATGAGTGAAATTAAAATATTTCACAAAATGTGTACTTATATAGTGCACACTATACCCTATTCCATCATGGAATGGGCTTGGGCTCCAACCCAAACACCCCTTGTATCCAAACATCCCCTTTAAGATATTTTAATTTTAATTTATCATTATCTCAATTAAATTCAATTAATATATATTTACAATAGATATATTAACATTTAACAATAATGATAATTTATTTAAATATATGCGAACGCATATTTAAACGTAATCTCACTTATTTAATTTTAATATCAAATTAAATAAAGGCTACGACCTCAACAAATTTAATTGCACTGTGAAATTAAAAAAATACCCTTTCGCATAAAAAGACAAAAACGCCCTTCTTCTATGCTGGCTTTTAAATTATCTTCTATGTGTGTGACACATAGGCTCCTCATCATACCGGTAGTGTATAGTATCACGATTAACACCAATTAATCGTCTCACTACACACGTACCAAGATTGGCCCCTGGTAAGACATCATGGACACCCGATAGATTCGGATTCAGTGAAGCAGTTACCCGTCAACGATATGGTTACTATACAATTCGATCCTTTCATCATCCATTATCTCGACGAGACCGAGGCATAGAAATAGTGTCAACCTTCAATTACTCTCGATATTATGTATTCAATTATTGGACCAATGACCTGTATTATAAACTGGATAGAGCAACAACTCAATCTCACTATGGCAACAGTTTTAGTGTCATTGTCATTTACTGAATTATGTAGTGAGATAACTTCTCCCGTACCCGGAGTAATGAATCATCTGTCTATCCACCATAGTCTTGATACACTCCTTGATGCAGCCAATCACCACCGTATTGACAGCTCTGAATAGAATTGCGTTAGGCTAGTGTCAAACTACACCAATCGGTTCACAAGGCGCTCCGGTGATCTCAAGTCTAAGGATCACATGCACCACCATTCGTTAGAGGATTTGTTCCATAGACACTAGGGTTATCATCCATATGGAATCCTCTGGTGGGTTAGTCTAGTGAACTTGCCTACAGCAAGCACCCATGTGTTACACCAGGTTGTCACCAAACAACCTTGACAAGTGAGATCAATCACTGCCTTTCAATAGGGTTGTTCAACACTATGATAGCTTTACCGTATTATCTATGCCCTTTACTTCAGAATAATACTGGTGCTACAGACGTTTCTAGAATGGCCACCATATGTGCTCATAGGGTTCTCATTATCAAGATTTGAAACACTTGATACCCTCGTCACGATTCTACCATTCTATGGACATATATCAATACATACAATGATAATTTACACGATATAGAATAAAAAGCCTTTTATTGATCAATGAACATTATTACAAAGAGTCAATTCTACAATAATTGATTGGCTCTAAGGCACCTACTCTACCTAGGGCGTATAGTCTAGCCTAATGATTAAAAACCCATTAAACACAAGAGCACTCGAAATCATGAATAAAGGCACATCTATTAGGGCATATGCACAAATACTAATCATTCAAGAAATTATGAACCAATTAGCATTCTGTCAGGGCGTATGCACAAAATGCTAATCATTCATTCACATGAGCTATTTAAGATTAGCTAGGGTGTGCATTCTAACCTTGTCTGACACAATCGATTAATCAACATTAAAGGTGATCAAGCAATGACATCAATTAAAGATTGAATAAAGGATAATGAATAAAACTAGAATTGCAAAGGATTGATAAGACAAATAGAATTAATAAAGACATAAAACCTTCTTATTAGGCTACATTGGATCCCAAGAAAGGTATTTACTTACACATGAGCATAAGGAAATCAAACCTCAAAATCTTGAAAAACATGAAGTACAAGAAGAAGAAGATGAAACCCTAGGTAAGATCTCCTTTCCTTGCCTCTTGCTAATTGTATTTAATATCATAAACCCTAGCCCCCTAAAATATTGCTAAGGACATCTATTTATAATATTAAAGTAGTAAGGATATTATGGTAAAAAGTTATACTTCATTAAAAGCGCATAATAACAAATATGCACATCTCCAAGCACTAATGTAACTTTTGTCTCCATTTTTAACCATATTTCAGGTTGAACTAGGCCATGATCAATATAAAATTGTAGCTTTGTCTCTTAGCTTTAAAACACCACTAGAATTAGGTCAATCAAAGTTGTGTAGCTTAAGTTATGATCATTTTCGTACAACATGTTCTGGCAGAAAAATTTCCAAACATAAATTTCCTGCATTGCGCCGCGACATGATTTATTGGTGCTGTGGCATGAAGTTTCTGTCCATTTTGAAATTTTATGTTATGGCATGGGAATAGTTCTACTGTGGCATGAGAATAGTTTTGTTGCGGCGTGGGAATATTCTGTTGTGGTGTACAATCTTCAAAAATCCATAACTTCTTCGTTTGAGCTCCAATTCTTGAACCGTTTGTTCCTATATGCTTATGATTCTTTCATCTTCAATGTCCATGCTTGAAATCCTCATTTTTTAGCACTAAACACCTGAAAATTCATAAAACATACTAGTGATTCTAGAAAACAAAAGAGATATAGAAATTAAGTAAAATTAACCAACTAAACCTAATTCCCTCACAAAATACCCTTAAAATAACTAAGTATGAGTGCACTTCCAAGCACTCATCAGTTGACACTACTTTTGTACTTCAAACCTTGATGAGATAAATGATGATGATAGGATTTGAATTTCACGGTAACCATACTGTTGAAAGGTAGCAACTTCGCTGAATTTTATTTGTTGGGTAATCATGATGCCTTGCTAGATGCCAATATTGATTGGTGTACGAAACACTAATTAGTTAATGCTTAATTATGGATCTGGTCATTGCCAACAAAATAAAGAGCCTACGGGTCACACATGTTAAAAGCAGCTTAAGAAGAAAAATGAGTTGAAGGCTATTTTCATCTTTCGGACGAAAAAAGAGTTTTGGTAATCTTGTTGTGCTATTAAATTCGCTGAGGTCGTTGCCAATGTTCAATATTCATATTGAAGTTAATTTAGCAAAATTGTAATTATATTAATATTAATATTATTAATACATTAGTGTTAATATATTAATACATTAATATTAATATGGAATACATTTAATTAATTTAAATATATTTAATTCCTTTATTAAATATATGAATAAATGTACTTAATATTTATTTAGATTATACTGGAAAGCTATTCCAAAATAGGAATAGTTATATACCTATTCCTAATGAGGGATATTTTATCCTTCACTATATATAGGAGAAAAGGAAAGAATAATTGAAAACACAATTCCCCACGCCAAAACCCTAGCTACCACCCCTTAGAGAGAGAGAATTTTTCTCTTAATTCTGTTTTTCTCTTAGGGCAAACAAATTAATCTCGAATCGTTTTGTTTGTGATTCAATCCTGCTTTTGTATGGATACTTATTTGCTTGATTCTACTCTTGAATCGCATGCGAAGTTCTAATCCTAATCCAATTAATGGAGCCATCAACGAAGGTATTGATTTTAACCTTGTATGAATTTACGAATGGATTGCGTATATCAATCTTGATCTTGGTTTAATGGGTTAAATTGAATAAAAAAATTTGTATTTGTTCCGCACTTATTCAATGAAAACCCTATAGTTGTATCAAAGTTTGGATTCAACATATGAATTCTATTGTTTATAACATGAATTTTGAATTTTAAAAATTGCATGTTGGTGTGCTGTCGCAGGCAACCAAAATTAATGTCTAAGAATACATGTAATAGTGCGAGTAAGGATCGTTCCCACGAAGAGTGTCTAGCCTAGTTTTATGCTACGTGAACAAGGATGGGGGGATTTGAGTATAACAAAAACAATTTCAGGAAAAACAACTAAGAGACAATTCAAATTAAATTATCAAAATCAATCAAAAGAACAAACCTTGGTCTAAGTCAACATCCACCATCTGAATTTTACAACTGATCATCGATGCAAGTATATATCAATTCATACTTTGAATATTCACCGTTGGAACTATTTTCCTATCTCTCCTTAGTTGTAGATAATTAGGAAACAAGCGATCTAATTAATCTTACTACTAAACAACCCAAGACAAGAGCTAAAGGTTTAATCTAGTGGCAACCTTAAGAACTAGAGAGATCGATGAAGCTAAACAACACAAACACAAGCGGTTATATTTAATTTAGTCAAGTGTTCTTCTTAAGATTTAATAATTCCTGACGCAGCAAATTCTTAACTCTTATTTACTCACAAATTAGAGGGATTAAACAATTACGGATTTGACATCTAATTTAGCAATAGATTGCAACAAATAATAAACTAGTAGGCCTCCTAGTAATTAAATGAGACAATCATGAAAATAGGCATAGAAGAACATCCAATACTCAAAGCATATATTGAACACTAAAAACAGATTAGATCTCACAGTTTTATTGATTCCGAGGCCTCCGTTTCTTTCGAACAAGTTATGAAAATTTAGCCACTCATGGCCACCATGAAAATTCAAAGGAAAAAAAGAAGAAAAAGGGAAAGAAGAGGCATGTGTAGTCCCCCAATCTGATCTCTCTCTCCTCTTAAAAGTATCCAATTCAAGTCTTTGAATTCTAATCAATCTCCTAAAAATATTCTAAGTTTTATCCTAAATAACATTTATCCAAATCTGATCAAATAAAAATAAAATAAAGTCCTAATATAACTAGGAAAGTGGTGTTTCCAGCTGTAACTTTCGTGCACCAGATCTTCAAAACTTCCAATAGTAAACTGCATATTTGAATTGCATGATATGGCAGAATGTTCCAGAACGTTAGCAGTGCAGGTGCGTCAACTTGAAGCCCAATTCCAACCTTGATGGAGCAAGTATCTCTCCAAACTCAAAACATGAAAGTTTTAGATCTCTTTCTTGGTGTTCCACAGAATTTTGAATAATCTCAATCGGAGCTCGGATGAGAGAGTTATGCCCAGATTACGAAGCAATGTCAAAATTGTCCGAAATCACCTAATTAGTTTCGTTTTGCATTTAACACCTCCATTTGCGTCCAAAATCAAAATAAAATAATAATGAGTACATTTAGGCACCAAATAAGTATAAAAGACTAGACATTAAGGGGGGGAAATATGACACTTTGCATTCTCATCACATGTTTAGGGTTTGCAATCAATTTGTTTTAATTGATGGTTAAATGAAATTGTTTAATTTTGTTGATGTTATAAAATTGGTTCAATTAGTGTTTTTGAAAAACCCTAAAATTGATGGCAGTTGTTGGGGTTGCATGTTACTACATGCAACCACTATCCATGGCTGTGCGTTGTCGTGCGTAACCCCCTGTTGTGGCCGTGCAATGGCGCACGCAACCACTTGACCTAGGTTGTGCGTGTAAGTAATTGATCTACCATACGTAGTGGAAAACAAAAATTCAATCGGTAAATCAATTACTTTTCTTTGCCTAGATCTGAGTATAGATTATACCGTTTACATGTTTATAAACAAAAATCTATATAAAGTAAATCCATTTGAGGATTAGAATACTTACGTATGTTTGGAGGCTCCTTCGAATATCTCTGATTTCGGACAGGAACACTGTTAACGGTTATTGTTCATCATCTACTGCTCACATGATTTTTCACAGATCGATCCAAAGTAGGATCGCACTCACGAAAGTCCACACGAAGATAATCTGTAGAACCCTTGATTATTTTGCTAGGACAATCAAGGGCTTCAAGAATCAAGAAAGAAGAACAAGATATGCAACAATCGTAAGCATAATTCAGATGGATGTAATCATGGCAACCGACGAAAAGGTTTCCTCATAGTCATACCATGAATTTGCTTGAAACCTTTGGCAACCAGTCATGCTTTATAAGTGTGCACCTTGCCATCCATGCCAATCTTCTTCTTGAAGACCCATTTACACCCTATGGGTTTTACCCCTTCAAGAGGTTCCACTAGAAACCATACTTGGTTCTGGTACATGGAGTCCATCTTAGATTTCATGGCTTCAAGCCATTTGATGGAATCTGGATCTGATATAGCGTTTTCGTAGGTTCTGGATTCATCATCTTGGTAGACAAGTACGTCACCATGTTGAGTCACGAGATAACCGTATCTCTTAGGCTCATGGTGTACTCTCCCAGATCTATGTAGCTCTTGTGCTACTTGAGGTGGTTCACTTTGATCCACAAGTTGTGGAGTAACCTCTTCCTGATGTTCAACCACTGCTTGTTGCATATCTTCCCGTCCTTCGTCTAGTATATCTTGTGGCTCTAGAACTTCATCAAGTTCTACTTTTCTCCCACAAGTACTTCCTGGAAAAAAAATCCTTTTCTAGGAAGACACCAGTACAAGCAACAAAAATTTTATGCTCTTTTGGATGGTAGAAATAGTATCCTTTGGTCTCTTTAGGATACCCCAAAAATATACATTTGTAGGATTTTGGGCCTAGCTTGTTCGAAGTCAATTTCTTGACATAAGCTTCGCAACCCCAAATCCTTAGATAAGACAAATTGGGCTTTTGCCCATTCCATAGTTCAAATGGACTCTTGTCTATAGACTTTGATGGCGCATGGTTCATAATGTGAGTTATAGTCTCTGAAAGAATAACATGAAGAGGTGACGGAAAATGTAGATTGAAAGCATGAGAGGGTTGGATTAATAGGATTCAAATTTTTTTTCAAACAAGCTTGAAAACATTATACCTTCTCCTTTGCTTAAGGTTGATGAAGCGAAGACTCAAATGATGAATCCTCCACACTTTAACACCATCTTGAGAGAGTGAGAGAGTGGATGAACCCTAAGAGAGAGAGATTGACTTTCTTTTGAGTAAACAAAATGATCCCTTAACCTAAAATGTAATAATTTGCGTTTATATATACATGGGCCATTTTGTAATTAGTTGTTTTTCACTTCTATGCCCCAATAAAATCTTATTTTAAAAGGAGCCCAAGTATTTATTATTTTACCCTTTGAACAATCAATATTATTCAAGGGCCCATGTAAACTAAACTAGTTTACATTAACAACCCACAAGTTTACCTTTTTGCTCTTTAACTACTAAAAGGTTATTTTAGTTCATCTCATTTATCTTAACGCTTTAAATATAATAATTAAATACAATTAATTATTGGTTGACCATTTTAACCCTTAAAATGTCACAAATAATTTTCTATGTAACTATTACCATAGAAATCCTATCATTACCCTTAGAAGGTGCTAGCCCTATTTGGATAATCATTTCTCTCTCTTATTCTTCTCTAACTTCTCAAGGCTATTGGTGTGACCATGTAGGTCCACTGTGGATTAGCCGTGAGCCAGTTCTGGATGAATTCGAAAACTTTTCCGGAGGCCCAACGACTATGATAAACATCTAGCAATGTGCCATAGTCCCTAAACCACGATGAAGAAATACTTCATCGAACCCATTTTAGATCATATCTACCATGCAGCTAAAGTCCCTCCATTGATTTATCCTGATCGAGTACAGATTCATGGAATGCCAAAATCTTAAACTCGATCTTCTACCGAATCGTCGATCAATATGTCCAGAACTCGTCATCACGAACTTGCTTTCGTAGGACTAATAATAGACTCTGGCCAGAGATTCTGATTTTTGACATTTATCGACGTTCATCCAGGAACTCGAATCTGGATGGAGTCAACGGTACTCTTGATCATATATTTTCGAGTCAATGGATCCCTTCTTGACCATCGTTCGTTTCCGCATACAAACAACGCATGACCAAATATGCTTTATCATACGAAACATGACTAGTCTCGTACTTATACACCGTATGAACCATATGCATCCGTATCGGATCCGACCACAATGTCTCAGGTCAAAGGACTACATCGTGCACTGATATAACCAAACGATAAATCATTGACTACATGCTTTTCCAAGTGATTTGTCGTTGTTCGGTCATATTCGAAAAACAGTTCACCAACTGCTAATCCATACAAATGCCCCAGTGACATGACTATCATCGTCATCCGTACTTATATCAACTTATGATACCTTTCAGAAGCATCCAGTATGCCTACTATGCAATATAGTTGCCCAAATTATATTGCTTCTGTAGGGAACCCTTTTGATAATTCATTTACCAATTAAATGAATCATCTGGACAATTCATATACATACTTTATTTTAAATGCATGACTGAATAAAGGAAGCAATTTATATATAAGAATTGAAGAACTCTTTCTTCTATTATTTATGATATATTGATACAAGACAAAATGCTCTAAAACCGACAACACGAATGGTTTCTAAGGCATACACTAATATACACTAACAGTCTCTAGGGCATATATAATGACTGCTTTATACTAGGATACTCATTGCAATATATTAAGTAAAATACATTTACATTAGTAAAAGTAAATGGGCCCAAAATTTCCTTTTATTACATATAAACATTCTTTATACAAAATAGAATATCCTTTACAAAATGCCATTACAATAGTGGACAGTGTAGCTATTGCTCCTCGCTTGCCGACACCCATCCGACCGCGTTCTCACCTAGATCCTGCAACCACAAAGAAAACAACGGGGTGAGCAAAAAATAATGCTTAGTAAGTAACTCCTCTACTCGACTTGTCCTCGTAACTCTTTCTCTTAATTCTTTCCTTACACTCTTCTTATCTCATTTATTATTTTCTCTTTCACACAGCTCTCGTTACTTAACTTCTGCTATATGTCATGGCCTCATCTTACTGGAGGCACGGTTGGGCAGAGTTCACACAGCACCAACCCACTCTTTGTGACTTTCGGGTGGAGATCACAAAGAACCAACCCACTTTTCGTAACTTTCGGGTGGAGATCACAAAGCACCAACCCGCTTTTAGTATTTTTCTCATTCTCTCTACTCTTAAAGAAGTTCATATACAAAGTTCTCTACTCTTTCTCAAGCCACTTCTCAATGCATAATTAATCTTCTCCACTAATGCACTCATGAAATGCCAACATGCAATGTTGCAAGAATTAAAGTTTACTACTCATGATTCTCTTAGGCATTTCATCAAACAACTAGTGTGCATACATACACTCTACTTTATCTATGGTTCTATTTCTCTCTTGAACCATCCAAAATAGGAGAAAACTCCCTCACCAAGCTATAATTTCTGTCATAACATAACACTTCCAAAGAGATTTCTCAATCTCCTGCAATTTTATCTCAAACTACATTCTCATCACTCATCACACTTCTCATAATTGAAATGTATTTAACAACCACAAAGCAATTATTCATCTCCATCTCAATTCTCCACAACATATCATTTAACATGCATACACAATTTTTACTAAATCTCTACTTAAAAGAGTTCTCAAATAGCAACTTGGATTGGGATTTTCTTACCTTGTAATGGAGAGATCTCACTAGCACTTTCCTTTCCTTTACAATGCTTGTCTCTTCTCTGCCCTTTAAACAATAACACCATAAGATTTTAATATACAAATATATGCAAAACTTCACATCTAAAGCAAGAATCCTTACCTTAGGATGCCTTAGATTAATTTTCTACCCCAAACTACTCAAAAAGCCTTTTAAAATTGAAAGGTTGAATGGAAAGTTGAGAGGAAATGGAGAATGGAAGAGGCGGTGGAAGATGAAGAATGAAGGGTTTACTAAGCTTAACCCTTTTTTAGCTCAAAATATCTTCATTCATTCCCATATTGCCCTTGCTCTTCCTTGGAAATTCCATCTTTGTCCTTTGATTCATTACAATCACACCCCTACTCTAACATATTCTCCATAAAATTTCCTTACAATTCACTCCCCACTCTTCCTGCTAATTAAGGGTAGAAATGTCATTTTACCCCTATGGAGAATTCTCTAGAAACCTCAATAAACTTTTCTGCCATCCCGTCGCAGCGGCGAAGAAAGTTCTATCGCCTCAGCGAAAACTTACAGAGCCGAGACAGCAATTACAAAGCCAACGTCGCCGCGGCGAAGACCGAAATTCCAAACTTCGCCAAAACTCAACCAAAATCAACTACGGGCCAACCAACTAAAGTGGGGCGTTACAATTCTCCCCTCCTTAAAAGAATTTCATCCTCGAAATTCACACAAACAACTCCGGGTAACAATTCTGCATGTCTTGCTCTACCTCGCATATGGCCTCTTTGGTCTTGTGATTTCGCCAAAAGGACCTTTACTAATGGAATACTCTTATTTCGGAGTTCTTTAATCTTTCGGTCCAAAATCTGTACTGGACGCTCCTTATAGACAAGGTTCTCTTCTAAGTCAACGTCATCTACTTTCAAGATATGAGAGGGGTCACTTATGTACTTCCGAAGCATTGAGACATGGAACACATCATGCACTTTGTCTATGCTAGGTGGTGGTGCCAATCTGTAGGCCACCTTTCCCACTCGTTGCAATACCTCAAATGGACCTACATATCTCAGTGCTAACTTCCCTTTGCTTCCGAAGCGCATTACTCACTTGTAGGGAGAAACTTTCAAAAACACTTTATCGCCTACTTGGAATTCAACCTCTTTCCTCTTCACT
The DNA here is from genome assembly GCF_008641045.1 of Pistacia vera. Classification (NCBI taxonomy): domain Eukaryota; kingdom Viridiplantae; phylum Streptophyta; class Magnoliopsida; order Sapindales; family Anacardiaceae; genus Pistacia; species Pistacia vera. The sequence continues at coordinate 152,903 of NW_022196172.1, forward strand.
CTTCTATTGATCTTGGGCTTGCTTCATTCTGTTTTTGATTAACTTTACATTCTCTATCATTTTCTGAGTCACCTCTGGCCCAAGAGCAGTATTTAACTCGTCCCTTTCGCCAATCTCATCCCAATGTAGTGGAGACCTACATCGTCTACCATATAAAGCCTCGTAAGGCGCCATTTTAATTGTAGACTGATAACTATTGTTGTTGGCAAACTCCACTAAGGGTAACATCTCATGCCAGGATACTTTATAATCCACACAGCAAGCTCTCAACATATCCTCAAGCACCTGATTCGTTCTCTCTATTTGGCCATCCATCTGAAGATGATAGGCAGTGCTGAATGCTAAACGGGTACTCAAATTCTTCTATAAACATATCCAAAAAGCTGAAACAAACCTGGAATCTCTATCTGACACTATTGTCTTAGGCACACCATGCAACCTGACTATCTCCTTAATATAAATCTCAGCCAACTGATCTGTAATGGTGCTCTCCTTTACTAGAAGGAAATGGGCTGACTTGGTTAACCTGTCCACAATCACCCATATAGCATTATACCCTCTATGTACTCTGGGAAGACCTGTGATAAAATCAATCGAAATGCTCTCCCATTTCCACTCGGGAATACTTAGTGGCTGAAGCAACCCCAACGGTCGTTGGTGTTTTGCTTTCACCTGTTGACAAACCAGACATTTAGCTACAAATTCTGCAATATCTCTCTTCATACTTGGCCACCAATAGCCTCTCTTTACATCTTGATACATTTTGGTTGCTCCAGGATGAGCAGTGTATGGTGTGTCATGAGCCTTTGTAAGTAGTCTTTTCCTCAATTCATCATTCTGAGTGATACACAACCGATTCCTGAAATAGAGAACACCATCTAGTACTTGAAACTCTGTTGTCTTGCCCTCATGCACTTGCTGAATTATTCTCTAACACCACTCATCGGCCACTTGCTTATCTCTGACTTCCTCCAGTAAAGTAGACTGAACCTCTAACCTGGCAATTTTTCCTGGAAGTACTCCAATTTTTTCTCTACATAATTCTTCTATCAACTCTTTCCGCTTAGTGAGCCGAGACAAATAAGCTTTTCTACTCAAGGCATCGGCTACTACATTGCCCTTTCCCGGTTGATACTTGATCTCATACTCATAGTCCTTAACCAGCTCTAACCACCTTCTCTGTCTCATATTCAACTCCCTTTGAGTGAAGAAATACTTTAAACTCTTATGATCGGTGTAGATATCACTTTTGGCACCATAAAGGTAATGCCTCCAAATCTTTAGCGCGAAGACCATAGCTACCAACTCTAAATCATGCGTAGGGTATCTCATCTCATACTCTTTCAATTGCCGAGAGGCATATGCTATCACCCTACCTAACTGCATTAACATAGGACCAAGTCCTTACAGTGAGGCATCTGTATAAATGTCATAATTTACACCCTCCTATGGTAACACTAACACGGGAGCTTTCGTTTATCTCTTCTTCAACTCCTGAAAGCTCCTTCACATGCTTCTGACCATACAAAAAGAGTTTTCTGTTTAGTAAGAGTTGTCAACAGTTTAGCCAACTGGGCGAACCCTGCTACAAATCGCTGGTGATAACCTGCTAAGCCTAAGAAACTCCTGACTTCTTTCACTGTTTTTGGCCTCTGCCATTCAAGGATGGCCTGCACTTTAGTCGGATCCACTGAAATTCTTTCCTTAGAGATAGTATGGCCCAAAAATATCACCTGATCAAGCCAAAACTCACATTTAGAAAATTTAGCGTACAATTTTCTTTCTCTCAATCGTTGCAACACTATTCTCAAATGTTCCTCATGCTCTTCCCTCGACTTAGAATAAACTAGGATATCATCAATGAAAACCACTATAAACCGATCTAAATAATCATGGAATACCTGGTTCGTCAAGTCTATAAAAACTGTTGGGGCATTAGTCAAACCAAACGGCATCACTACAAACTCATAATGCCCATACCTTGTACGAAAGGCAATCTTAGCTATATCTTGCTCAGCCACTCTTACCTGATGGTACCCTGACCTCAAATCAATTTTGGAGAACACTGCGGCTCCTTTTAACTGATCGAACAAATCATCAATGCGAGGTAGTGGGTACTTATTCTTCACTGTCACTTTATTCAACTCTCTATAATCGATACACATCAGTAGTGACCCATCTTTCTTCTTCACAAACAAAATTGGAGCTCCCCAGGGAGAATGACTCAGTCGGATAAAGCCTTTGTCCAAAAGCTCTTGAAGTTGCTTCTTTAATTCCTGAAGCTCTGCTGGGGCCATTCGATAAGGGGCTTTGGATATTGGTGCTATCCCTGGTGCTAGTTCAATACTAAACTCAACCTCCCTTTCTGGAGGCAAACCCGGTAACTCTTTCGAAAACACATCTAGGAAATCTCGAACTATTGGCACCTTCTGAATCTCTGGCTATGGAACATCACCGCTCTGAACTACATGGGCAATATATTTTGAACACCTCTTTCTCAACATATTTCTAGCTTTCACACTGCTAATTAACATGCTCAACTGATGGCCCTCTCCAAAACTAAATTTATCTCCATTATCGAGATTAAATCTCGCTTTCTTCTTCCGACAATCAATCTCTACCCCATATCTCCCTAGGAAATCCATGCCCAATATCACATCAAAGTCGGGCATATCAAAAACTATTAAATCGCCTGATAATTCTCTACCTTGGATCACTACAAACTCTCCTGACAATATCTCTTGTGTCAGAATACTAACCCTATCGGGTAACTCTATCTTAATGGGTTGAGTCACTCTAGTAGGTTTCAAACCTAACCTCTCTATCATCCCATAAGATATAAAAGAATGAGTGGCTCCTGAATCAATTAATGCATATAAAGGAATAGAATGGAATAATAACTGACCAGTAACGGCTGATGGACTAGCTTCTGCTTCACCATGTACCACTGTAAACACTCTGGCATTCGTAGTACCGTCAAAACTCTGTGCGGGTGGTGGAAGAGGAGCTTTACAATCTCTCATCAAGTGCCCTGGCTGTCGGCACCTAAAACACACCCTCTGGTCTCTTAGACACTCTCTCGTGTGGTTCCTCCCACATTTAGGGCAAAGAGGAAACCCTTCTGTCCGGGGCCACTTATTCTTCCACTCTCTTCTGTTCTATCTAAACTGAAACTTCTTCTTCTGATTCTTCATTTCTTTGCCTTTCACACCCTTAAATTTCTCTCTCTACGGGGTAAAGGGTGGCTCACTTGGTCCTCATGTCGAGGAACCTACTAGGGGAATTTTATTCTCAAATATTTCCTCCCTCATTGCTCGCCTCAAGGCCTCACTATAAGTCCGAGAGGGATTGGAACTCGTCATTATATCCCACGCTATCTCCGAATTCAACCCATGTACAAACTTATCTCTTCTCAATGTCGGAGTACTAACTATTCTGGGTGAAAATCTTGTAAGGGAGTTGAATTTCACTAAGTACTCCTTCATGATACTAGACCCTTGTTGTAAAATGATAAATTCTTGGACCTTCTTATGAACTCGGTCCTCTTTCTTATACTTGGCCTCAAACTCTTGCCTGAACGCTTCCCAAGTCATCGTTGCCACATCATGGGTTTCCTCCATTAGTTCTCACCAAATTCGGGCATCACCCCGAAACACGAAACTCACATACCAGATCTTCTCCCAGTCTGTCATGGGGAATAAACATGTTGTTCGCTCTACAGAACTAAACCATTCTTCTGCTATTCCTGGGTCCGTAGTACCTTTAAACTCTGAGGGTTGATGTTGACTGAGAAGACCATAAATCGATTCAACTCTGTTTTGTACTGGAGGAGGTACTGGTTGTCCTCTTTCGACATTAGTAGTTGGTGGTACCTGCACGTGTTAGAGTAGATGCCCGTGAGCCAATCAATTATTGTAGAACTGACTCTTTGTAATAATGTTCATTAATCAATAATAAAAGGCATTTTATTCTATATCGCATAAATCATTATTATTGCAATATGTATTGATATATGTCCTTAGAATGGTAGAACCGTGACGAGGGTATGAAGTGTTTCAAATCTTGATAGTGAGAACCCTATGAGCACATATGGTGGCCATTCTAGAAACGTCCGTAGCCCCAGTATTATTCTGAAGTAAGGGCACAGATAATACAGTAAGGCTATCATAGTGTTGAACGACCTTGTCGAAAGGCAGTGACTGATCTCACTTATCAAGGTTGTTTGGAGACAACCTGGTACAACACATGGGTGCTTGTTGTAGGTAGATATACCACAACAAGTTCACTGGACTGACCCACAAGAGGATTCCATATGGATGGTAACCCCAGTGTCTGTGGAACAAATCCTCTAACGAATGGTGGTGCATGTGATCCTTAGACTTGAGATCACCGGAGCGTCTTGTGCATCGATTGGTACAATTTGACACTAGCCTAACGCAGTTCTATTCAGAGCTGTCAGTACAATAGTGATTGGCTGCATCAAGGAGTGTATCAAGACTATGGTGGATAGACAGAGGATTCATCACTCCCAAGTACGGGAGAAATTTTCTCATGGCGTGATTCAGTATATGGCAATGACACTAAAATTGTGGCCACAGTGGGATTGAGTTGTTGCTCTATCCAGTTTATAATATGGGTCATTGGTCTAGAAACTGAATACATAATATCAAGAGTAATCGAAGGTTGACACTATTTCTATGCCTTCATCTCGTAGAGATAACGGATGATGAAAGGATCGAATTGTACGGTAACCATATCGTTGACAGGTAGCTACTTTGCTGAATCCGAATCTATCGGGTGGCCATGATGCCTTGGTAGGGGCCAATCTTGGTCTGTGTATTAGCGAGACGATTAATTGGTGTTAATCGTGATACTATACACTACTGGTATGATGAGGAGCCTATGGGTCACACACATAGAAGATAATTTAAGAGCCAAGAAGAAAGAAGGGCGTTTTCGTCTTTTTGGGTGAAAGGGTATTTTGGTAATTTCACAGTGCAATTAAATTTGCTGAGGTCTTAGCCTTTATTTAATTTGTTAGAAAAATTAAATAGGTGAAATTCCATTTAAATATGTGTTCGCATATATTTAAATAAATTATCATTATTGTTAAATGTTAATATATATATATATATTAATTGATTTTAATTGAGATAATGATGAATTAAATTAAAATATCTAATTGGGAGTGTTTGGCAAATTTGGGCGTGTTTTGGGTTGGAGCCCAAGCCCATTCCATATGGGAATAGGGCAACTAAAATAACACTATAAAATAAAAGTTTTAGTTGAAAAATTGTAAGTGTTTTTATTATTCCATTTTTCATTGAAAGAGAAAACCTCTTGCCCCAACACACTCTCCCACGCCACTTTCACTGTTTGATTGAAAAATCAAACTTTTCCCTTTTGTTCTTTTTGATCACTTAAGGCCAAGGAGGATCTAGCAAATCTCTCCTTGGTTCTTGTTGATTGTCTTCGTGTGGACCTCTATGGTTCGATCTTACACTTGGATCGGTAGTAAACACGTTCAGAGACAATATTGGTGGAGCCTCCAAACGTAGGTATGGTTTCTTAAACCTTGAATTGGTTTTCTGCAGATTTGATTATTTTATATAAACTGTAATTTTTGTACCCGGATCTTGGTTCTAAGGAACGATCCATAGAGTTTATGTTTTTGGTTTTCCGCTGCGTAACTGGGTCGTTTACTAACAGTGGTATCAGAGCCTCGGGTATCAAATTTTATAGTTTGTTGTATGATTTATAACATGTATTTGGTTGATAACATGTTGTTTTTGAAAAATCTACAAAATCTGCAAAATCTGAAAAATCTGTTTATGGATGAATGATTCAAATGATAAACTGGTTTAATAATGTGTTGATGAATGATATATTGGTTGGTTAATATACTGGTTGAAAATATGAACATTTGATTTGATTTGGATTCGTGTTTATACACAAAAACTGCAAAAAACGCGAACTGTACGAATTGGGGATTTCCAGGTCTCGCTGCGGCGAATTGCCTCTAGAAAGTTTCACTGCGGCGAAGTCTGTGGAGGCAAAGTCATACAATAAAACCTCACCGTGGCGAAGACAAAACCTTCACCGTAGCAAAGTCTGTAGCTTCCTCGCCGCAGTGAAGATAAAACCTTCGCCGCGGCGAAGCCTATAGCTTTCCCAATTCTATATTTTTTTGCAAAGGGTCTAATCTGCAGTTTTTAATAACCTGTAAAGCCAATGTACATTCTGCACATTTAAGAGGGTAATTAATTAATAAACCCCCAATTCAAAAATGATTATTTTGAAATGTATGCTTTGTACTGTTTGTATGTTGCATGGTGCCCGGTACATGAGCCTTAGACCTAAGGGTGAATGTTTAAATATTTTGGGTATGTATGGTTGTAATATTTTTAAAAATAGGGCCTGTGTGTCCTGCCTTCTCTCCTCTTCTTGATGTACATTCTTTTCTCATCTCATTCCCCTCGAATGTAAATCGAGGTTTCTAAATTTGTTGATGTAAAATTAGTGTAATATTAATTTTATTGTAAATTTAGAATGATGTTTTTTGTAATGTACTTGGAGTCATGGCAAAGGACGAGGCAACCATACTTGAAGACTCAAGATGTTTATTACAGGACCCTTATGTGACCCACCGATTCCTCTAGGCTCGAGGAAATCGGTTTTAGTTGGGCCATGTACCGGCATGTTTTAATTTTTTCTTAGAATGCATGCTAAGGTTGAATGTTGAATAACATGCCAAACAATGTGATTCTAACAAAGATAATAATCTGATGAGACATTAAATATCAAACACTCAATTAAAGTATATTAAGTCACGAATGCCTTCCATCACCATGGTTTTAATCAAACCACTATTTGTTGAAACCTTGTTCGCCAAAGTGAAGGGTACACTTCTACCAGTGGGAGGTTAAAATGCATTGGAGTTTTCCTTATGGTGATGGGTCGACTTAAAATGACGGTTTTGCTTGTTCGCCAAAGCGAAGGTTGATAAACGCGTCATAGGCATAGTAGAGCAGTACACATATTATGTGTACATGGTGACATGTAGTGTCCACTCTACTGATACTGAGAATCACACTTGAGGACAATGGTTGAAGCCATTGAATTGTGTGATTGGCTTGTTGGCTTTTTCACATTTGAGGTTGATGTAAGGAGCATCACTGGTGTGGATAAGTGTTGTTGCCTACCTAATCAACTCATTTTTGGCTTGTTCGCCAAAGCGAAGGTTGAAATGGGCCGGATGGGATCTCAGTCCACTACGAAAGCCAACGGGCTTTCTCGAGTTATAGTTGAGGGCTATTGACTTGAGTAAAATAGTGGGAGCATCGTTTAATAAAAGATCATATTAAATAATAATGAACTTTATAAAAACTTTATCTTTTCTGCAATTATAGATTCACCAAAAATGAGCATTATGAACCTTGACCGAAATCGAGAAAGAAAACAGGTGGATGGATCCTTTCTCAGACTGGTATCGTAACTTCGGATTATACTCAAGTCAGAAAAGAAATTGTTATACTTGAAAAGCCATACATGGCTGAGCCTGATCCTAATGCCCACAGGAAGAAAGGATACTTATCAAAAATTCCTTGATAATGCTGATGGCATTCAATGCTTGATCTTAGCATCGATGACACCTATGCTGCAAAAGCAGCATGAGAATATAGAAGCTTCTTCCATATCTATACTCAAGGAGCTTTACGAAACAAATGCTACATGAGAGGTACAAGGTGTCGAAAGCACTATTTGGGAGTCATCTAACTAAGGTGCCCAAGTTGGTCCTCATGTGCTCAAGATGATCGAGCACATAGAGAGGCTTAAGACTTTGGATGTGGCTTGGATGCAGAATTACAAATGGATTTAATTCTAATCCCTGCCTGACTCTTGCTCCGTTCATAATGAATTTCAATATGAACACGATGGAGAAAACCCTGTCAGAATTTTTGAACATGGTAAGGACTGTAGAGCAGGACTTGAAAAAGTCCAAACTTGTTTTACTGGTTGATGCCAGTAAAACTAAGGTAAGGTTAGGGTAAGGGTAAGGCCAAGGCCAAACCAAACCCAAGCCCAAAGGACAGGTTGCTCTTGGTCCTGAGAGTGGCATAGGAAAGGGTAAGGTAGTCTGCTTCTTTTTGGTAAGCCTGGCCACCACTGGAGGAAACACTGCAAGGCTTTCCTCGCAAGCAAGAAGAAGTCAGAGCTACGACTTCAGGTATTTTCATGATTGAGATTAACTTCTCTCCCTCACACATCTTGGGTCATGGATACAGGATGTGGTACTCACTTTGTACTTATGTGCAGGGATTAAGGCAGAGTAGAGTGCTCGCCAAGGGAGAGGTGACCAACGAGTTGAAATGGAGCACATGTGGCTGCATTAGCTGTAGGGACTATTGTTATCTTTGCCTACGGGCTTGTTATTAGAACTACATAACGTTATCACGTACCTTCTATTTCTAGAAATTTATTTCAGTATCCGTTTTGGATAATATGGGGTATCATTTTGAGATATCTAATGATTGTTGTCCTTTAGTTTGAATGGTATTCTATTTGGAATGCAAGTTATATGGATTATAGTTCTTGACTTAAACAAATAAGATATTCTCAACATTGAAACCAAGAAAGCTAAACATAGCGATCAAAACTAGACATATCTCTGGAATTGTAGATTGTGTCATGTTAATAAACCCGCATTACAAAACTTCAAGGGATGGAGTTTTGGCCCCTTTTGACTTCCAATCATTTGAGGTATGCGAGTCATGCCTGTTAGGCAGATGACCAATTCTCCTTTCACAGGACAAGGTGAAAGGGCTACTAAACTGTTAGGCATCATTCATAGTGATGTTGTGGTCCACTAACAGTTGAAGCCAGAGGTGGATATTCTCTTCATCACATTTACTGATGATTTCAGTAGATATGGTTATGTCTACCTTGAGACATAAATCTGAAGCCTTGATAAATTCAAGGAATTCAGGAATAGTATAGAATATTTTGGCAAAAGTATTAAAGCTCTTCGATCGGATCAAGAGGTGAAACTTAAGCTCGGGGTTTTCAGAGTACTTGAAGGAGTGGGATAGTATCACAACTCACGCCACCTTATACACCCCAACACAATGGAGTGTCAGAAAGGAGGAACAGGACTTTACTTGACATGGTTAGGTCTGTGATGAGTTTTAGTGTTTACCTGCATCGTTCGGGGTTATGCCCTAGAGACTGTGACTCACGTTTTGAACCATGTGCCGTCAAAGTCTGTAGATAAGACTCCATATATGCTATGGAGTGGGCGAAAGCCAACTTGTCTTATCTAAAGATTTGGGGTTATGAAGCTTATGTTAAGAAATTGACTTCGAACAAGCTGGGCCCAAAGTCCTGTAAATGTATATTTGTGGGGTATCCAAAGGAAACCAAAGGATACTACTTCTACCACCAAAAGAGCGCAAGATTTTTGTTGCTCAATCTGGTGTCTTCTTAGAAAAGGATATTTTCTAAGAAGTACTAGTGGGAGAAAAGTAGAACTCAATAAGTTCTAGAACCACAAGTATACTAGACAAAAGACAGGATGATGCGCCACAAGAAGTGGTTAAGCATCATGAGGAGGTTACCCCACAACTTGTGATCAAAGTGAACCACCTCAGATAGCACAAGAGCTACGTAGATCTGGGAGAGTACCGCATGAGCCCAAGAGATACGGTTATCTTATTACTCAACATGGTGACATTCTAATCTACCAAGACGATGAACCCAACTTACGAAGACGCTATATCAGATCCGATTCCTTTAAATGGCTTGAAGCCATGAAATCTGGATGGACTCCATGTACTAGAACCAAGTATGGTCTCTATGGAACCACCTGAAGGGATAAAACCCATAGGGTGTAAATGGGTCTTCAAGAAAAGATTGACTGGATGGCAACGTGCATACTTATAAAGCATGGCTGGTTGCCAAAGGTTCAAACAAATTCATGGCATTGAATGTAACGCCCCACTGAGGTACGTAGTTATTGTTTATTCTTTTGCTCTTATTTGAGTTGGTTCTTGGTAATATGGTTTGTTGAGTGTGTTGAATGCTTGCCCTGAAATTGGTTGAAAATAGAGAAGTTCAATGTGCCAAGCTTCGTCGGGGCGAAGAAGAATCTTCGCCCGGCGAAGATGTGTTGAAACATGGGAACTTTCTGACAGTTTCGCCGCGTGACAGAAGCTTCTTCGCCGCGGCGACAGGCCGATTAAAATGTTGTTAAGTTTAGATATTTTTCCCTAAGGGCTATTTGACCATTCTACCCCTAATTAGCAGGAAAAGTGGGGAGTAAAATGTAAGGTTTTCATGGTGAATATGTTGCTATGGGGGTGAGTTTGTAATGAATCAAAGGATATAGATGGAATTCCTAAAGAAGAGTAAGGGCAAAATGGGAATGCTTGGGTATAAATTACATTAAAAGGAATTAAGAGTTAGCAAACCCCTCATTCTTCTTCTAAAAAACGCAACTCTCCATTCTTGTTCCTCTCAACTTCTCTTTCTTTTTGATCAAGGAGTTCCAAGGGTTTTTGAAGTGAGTTGGGGTAGAAAATCAACCTAAGGCTTCCTAGGTAAGGATTCTTACTTTAGTTGTGAAACTTGTGAGTTTTAGTTTATATTGAAGTTTGAGGTTTTGTTATTTTGGTTAGAGTAGAGAAAAAGTCAAGCAAACCAAGTGAAAGGAAGAGTTGGTGAAGTCTCTCCATAACAAGGTAAGTAAATCCCAACCCAAGTTGAGATTTAAGATTTTCTTGATTAGGGTTTTGGTAAAGATGATGTATGTATGTGATATACATGTGATATAACTGTGATATGCCATGTATGGAGGCTTAAATAGAGATTTCTATGCCTTTGATTTTTATACCTTGCAAAAATAAGAAATGAGTGTGGTTGGAAAGGTAGTTTGAGATGGAATTGAAGGGGTGTTATGGATCCCTTTTTGGAAGTGTTTTTATTTGACAGGCTTTGTGGTTATGTGAAGGGGTTTCTCCCCATTTTGGATGGTTAGAAAAAGTTTTAGAATCATTGCATAGTAGAGTTTTAAGTGCCATGAGTGTTTGATGAAATGCCTAATAGAGGTTTAAGTATGAGTATTAACCTTAATTCTTGCAACATTGCATGTTGGCATTTCATAAGTGCATTGGTGGAGATGAACCATCTATAACTAATTGTGCATTGAAAAGTGACCTAAGAAAGTGTAGAAAACTTGTGTATGCAATTACCCTATGAGTAGAGAGCTTGGTGGATACAAACTACTCTAGGGGTAAGGGAATGAAATTGCTAGAATAGAGTGAATTAGAAGAGTAAGAAGAGATGGGTTGATGCTTTGTGATCATCACCCGACAGTTATGGGAATCGGTTGATGCTTTGTGCACCACCCGAATAGCCCTTAGAGATGGGTCGATGCTTTGTGACGTCACCCGATAAGTAGTAGAAACAGGTGGATGCTTTGTGATCCCCACCGGTTAGTCATTAGAAAGGTTGATGCTTTGTGATCATCATCCGACATTCAGTAGAAGTGGGTTGATGCTTTGTGTCTATCACCCGACAGTGACTAGAGACGGTTAATGCTTGGTGATCGTTACCCAAAGTCATGAGAAACGGGTAGGTGCTAGGTGTCTCCACCCGATAGTTAGGAAAACGAGTAGGTGCTTTGTGATCCCCACTCGGTAGTCACTAAGAAACGGGTTGGTACTGTGTGAATTCCACCCAATAGTCATGGAGAGTGAGATGGTGCTGTGGAACGCCATCCGGCCGTACCTCCGGTAAGATGAGGCCATGATGTTCAGTGGAAACAGAAATAGAAACAGAAATAGTATAGGAAAGAATTAAGAGTTATACATACAAGGACAGACAGATAGAGGGTTTTACTTACTGAGCATTATTTTGTGCTCACCCCGTTATTTTCCTTTGTGGATGCAGGATCTAGGTGTTGATGCAGTCGGAGAGGCGTCGGCAAGCGAGGAGCAATAGCTACACTGTTTCCCCTGTTTTGTCTTTTAAAATGAATTTTTGTAAACAATACTCTTGGTGTATAAAAGACATATGACTTAATGAAAAAAACTTTGGGCCCAATTTTCTGCTGTTATTATGCATGCATTGTACTAGTTTTCAGCAGTTGTTACATTGATATGAAGAAACCTTTTTGCCGGTTGCCATGATTAAATCCATCCGGATTATGCTTGCAATTGCGGCATATCATGACTATGAGATTGGCAAATGGATGTCAAAACCGCTTTCCTGAACAGAAACCTGAGGAGGATGTGTATATGACACAACTAATGGTTTCGTTCTTGATAGTCAAGCAATAAGGTATGCAAGTTGCAGAGATCCATTTATAGGACTCAAGCAAGCTTCAAGGAGCTGGAACATTCGTTTTGATGAAACCATAAAAGAATTCGATTTTATCAGAACGAAGATGAGCCCTGTGTTTACAAGAAAGTGAGTGGGGCGCAGTAGCATTCCTAGCGTTGTATGTCGATGACATACTTCTGATCAGGAATGATATACCGAACTTGCAGTCGGTAAAGACTTGGTTATCCAGTGCTTCTCCATGAAGGACTTAGGGGAAGCGGCCTACATCCTTGGTATAAAGATCTATCGTGATAGATCGCGTAGGTTGCTTGGCTAAGTTAGAGTGCATACATTGACAAAGTACTAAAAGATTCAGTATGGAAGAATCCGAAGGGATTTCTTCCGATGTCACATGGTGTTTATCTCTCTAAGGAATTGTGTCCTAAAACACAAAATGAGAGAGATAATGAAGAGGATCCCATATGCATCAGCAATTGAATCCATCATGTATGCCATGCTATGTACTCGGATTGATGTCTCATGTGCCTTGAGCATTTGTAGTAGATATCAATCAGATCCAGGCGAGTGTCACTGGATGGCTGTTAAGAATATTCTTAAGTACTTGAAGAGGACTAAGATTGTTCTTGGTTTATGGAGGGGAAGATGAGCTCATTATAGAGGATACAGTGATGCTTTTTCCAAACGGACAAAGATGTTATCGATCGTAATCAAGGTTTGTATTTTGTCTCAATGGCGGTGCGGTGAGCTGGAAGAGCTCCAACCAAAACACTGTAGCAGACTCTACAATGGAGGCTGACTATATTGCATTGTCAGATGCGGCCAAGGGGGCAGTCTGGATTAAGAAGTTCGTTACTGAACTTGGTGTGCTTCCCACGATTGTTGATCCTATAGACTCTATGGTGACAACAATGGAGCAATTGCTCAAGCTAGGGAACCACGGTCTCATCAGAAGTCCAGACACATACTCAGACGATTCCATTTCATCAGAGAGATAGTTGAGAGGAAAGACGTGCAGATTAGTAAAGTGCATACTACAACAATCTCACAGATCCACTAACAAGCCTCTGTCGCAGCAGAAGCATGAAAGGCACTTGAGATCATTTGGTATTAATACATGAATGATTGGCTATAGTGCAAGTGGGAGATTGTTAGAGTAGATGCCCTAGAGCCAATCAATTATTGTAGAATGACTCTTGTAAAATGTTCATAATCAATAATAAAAGGCATTTATTCTATAGCGCTAAATCATTATTATTGCAATATGTATTGATATATGTCCTTAGAATGGTAGAACCGTGACGAGGGATCAAGTGTTTCAAATCTTGATAGTGAGAACCCTATGAGCACATATGGTGCCATTCTAGAAACGTCCGTAGCCCCAGTATTATTCTGAAGTAAGGCACAGATAATATGGTAAGGCTATCACAGTGTTGAACGACCCTTTCGAAAGGCAGTGACTGATCTCACTTGTCAAGGTTGTTTGGTAACAACCTGGTCACACATGGGCTGTTGTGGGTGGATATACCGCAGCAAGTTAGCACGGACTGACCACTAGAGGATTCCATATGGATGGTAACCCCAGTATCTGTGGAACAAATCCTCTAACGAATGGTGGTGCATGTGATCCTTAGACTTGAGATCACCGGAGCGCCTTGTGCACCGATTGGTACAGTTGACACTAGCCTAACGCAGTTCTATTCAGACTGTCAGTACGGTGGTGATTTCTGCATCAAGGAGTGTATCAAGACTATGGTAGATAGACAGAGGATTTCACTCCCGGTACAAGAGAAGTTATCTCACGGTGCGATTCAGTATATGGCAATGACACTAAAACTGTGGCCACAGTGGGATTGAGTTGTGCTCTATCCAGTTTATAATACAGGTCCATTAGTCCAAAAACTGAATACATAATATCGAGAGTATCGAAGGTTGACACTATTTCTATGCCTTCATCTTGTAGAGATAATGGATGGTGAAAGGATCGAATTGACGGTAACCATATTGTTGACAGGTAGCTACTTTGCTGAATCCGAATCTATCGAATGGCCTGATGCCTTGCTAGGCCAATCTTGGTCTGTGTATTAGTGAGATGATTAATTGGTGTTAATTGTGATACTATACACTACGGTATGATAAGGAGCCTATGGGTCACACACATAGAAGATAATTTTAGAGCCAAGAAGAAAGAAATGCGTTTTCGTCTTTTTGGGTGAAAGGGTATTTTGGTAATTTCACAGTGCAATTAATTTGTCTGAGGTCGTAGCCTTTATTAATTTGTTAGAAAATTAAATAAGTGAAATTCCGTTAAATATGTGTTCGTATATATTTAAATAAATTATCATTATTTTAAATGTTAATATATATATATATATATATAAATATATTAATTGATTTTATTGAGATAATAATGAATTAAATTAAATACCTAATTGGGAGTGTTTGGAAAATTTGGTGTTTGGGTTGGAGCCCAAGCCCATTCCATATGGGAATAGGGCAACTAAAATAACACTATAAAAGAAAAGTTTTAGTTGAAAAATTGTAAGTGTTTTTATTATTCTAGTTTTCATTGAAAGAGAAAACCTCCTGCCCCACACACTCCCCATGCCACTTTCACTGTTTGATTGAAAAATCAAACTTTTCCTTTTGTTCTTTTTGATCTCTTAAGGCCAAGGAGGATCTAGCAAATCCCTCTTTGGTTCTTGTTGATTGTTTCGTGTGGACCTCTACGGTTCGATCCTACACTTGGATCGGTAGCAAACACGTTCAGAGATAATATGGTGGAGCCTCCAACGTGGGTATGGTTTCTTAACCTTGACGTTTTCTGCAGATTTGATTATTATATAAACTATAATTTTTGTACCCGATCTTGGTTCTAAGGAACGATCCATAGAGTTTATGTTTTTTGTTTTCGCTGCGTAACTAGGTCGTTTACTAACAGCACGGGGTTACAACTCTCCTTGGATTTCTGCATAACTTGCGTATAATCCCCAACTCTACTTCATCCAAGGGAGGGGGCATAGCTTCTGGTGGGTTAGAAGATTCTCCCTCATTCATCATACCTTTACCACTTTTTGGTTACTATGCATGATTTACAAAACAATCACATTGAATCAATTCGAGAAACACGTATAGTAAGGAAAGAATTAACTCACGCAGTCAATTTCGGACATTGTAGCGATGAGAATGTACACTGTCAAATCCCAAAAATCTCTGCTCTAATACAAAAAATGTATGACTGCTTTATACTAGGATACTCATAGCAATATATTAAGTAAATACATTTATATTAGTAAAAGTAAATGGGCCCAAAATTTCCTTTTTACATATAAACATTCTTATACAGAATAGAATATCCTTTACAAAATGCGATACAACACGCGACAGTGTAGCTATTGCTCCTCGTTTGCCGACGCCCATCTGACCGCGTTCTCACCTAGATCCTACAACCACAAGAAAACAACAGGGTGAACAAAAAATAATGCTCAGTAAGAAAATCTTCTACTCGACTTGTCCCTGTAACTCTTTCTCTAATTTTTTCCTTCAATCTTCTTATCATCTTATTATTTTCTCTTCACACGCTCTCATACTTAACTTCTACATATGTCATGGCCTCATCTTACTGGAGGCACAGCCGGTGGAGTTCACACAACACACACCACTCTCCGTGACTTTCGGGTGGGGATATCAAAGCACCAACCCACTTTTCGTAACTTTCAGGTGGAGATCACAAAGCACCAACCCGCTTTTAGTATTTTTTCCATTCCTCTACTCTTAGAGAGTTCAATACAAAGTTCTCTACTCTTCTCAAGCCACTTCTCAATGCACAATAATCTCTCCACTAATGCACTCATGAAATGCCAATGCAATGTTGCAAGAATTAAGGTTACTACTCATGATTCTCTTAGGCATTTATCAAACACTAGCGTGCATACATACACTCTACTTTATCTATGGTTCTATTCCTCCTTGAACCATCCAAAATAGGAGAAAACTCCCTCACCAAGCTATAATTCCTGTCACACATAACACTTCCAAAGAGATTTTCTCAATCTCCTCCAATTTCATCTCAAACTACATTCTCTCACACATCACACTTCTCATAATTGAAGTGTATTTAACAACCACAAAGCAATTATTCATCTCCATCTCAATTATCCTAACATATCATTACATGCATACACAATTTCTACTAAATCTCTACTCAAAAGAGTAACGCCCCACTTGAGGTACGTAGCTAACGTGCTTTTGCTCTTATTTGAGTTGTTTATTAGTATTATGTTTGGTTGACCTTTGATTGAGTGATGTGTTGAACTCTTGCCCTGAAATTGGTTGAAAATAGAAGAAGTTTAGTGTTTCAGGCTTCACTGGGGCGAAGAATTATCCTCGCCGCGCAAAGCAGTGTTGAAGCCTCGGGGAAGCGCTGGACAGTTTCGCCGCGGCGAAAGAAGCTTCCTCGCCGCGGCGACAGAAGCTCCCTCGCCGCGGCAATGGGCCGACCAAAAGTTTGTTAAGTTTTAGATATTCTTCCCTAAGGGCAATTTGACCATTCTACCCCTAATTAGTAGGAAAAGTGGGGAGTAAAATGTAAGGAATTCATGGAGAATGTTGATATGGGGGTGTGTTTGTAATGAATCAGGATTAGATGGAATTCCTAAGGAAAGTAAGGGCAAAATGGGAATGCTTGTTCATAAATTTCATTAAAAGGAATTAAGTCATTGCACCCTTCATTCTTCTTCTCCATCACCACTCTCCTTTCTTACTTCCTCTCAAATTCTCTTTCTTTTGTTCAAGAATTTTTAGAGGGCTTTTGGAGTGAGTTGGGGTAGAAAATCAATCTAAGGCATCCTAAGGTAAGGATTCTTCTTTGGATGTGAAGTTTTGTGAGATTTTGAGTATATTTGAATATTGAGGTGTTTTGTTCATTTGTTTAAGAGTAGAGAAAAAGTCAAGCAAACCAAGAGAAAGGAGAGCTAGTGAGTCTGTCCATAACAAGTGTAAATCCCAACCTAAGTGAGATTTGAGAATTTCTTGATTAGGGTTTATAACATTATGGATGTATTTTATTACATGTTATATGCCATGTTATTGAGTCTTAATGAGATTATTATTGCTTTTGATTGTTCATACATTTCAAGTATAAGATGAGTGTTTTGGTGAAAGGTAGTTTGAGATGGAATTGAAGGATATGAGAAATCTTTTGGAAGTGTCATTCTTGGCAGAATTATGGCTATGTGAGGGAGTTTTTCCCCATTTGGATGGTTAGAGAAAGACATAGAATTATTGTTATAGTAGAGTTTGTTATGCACTTAGTTGTTGATGAATGCCTAAGAAGTTTGAGTAGAGTAGTGAACCTTAATTCTTGCAACTTGCAATTGGCATTTCATAAGTGCATGGGAGATAGCCATCCATAGACATTAATTGTGCATTGAGAAGTGACTTAAGAAAAAGTAGGAAACTTTGTGTATGCACTTGCTCTAAGATAGAGAACTTTGTGGATACAACTACTCTAAGTGGTAAAGAGAATGAGAAGTGCTAGAGTAGAATGAATGAGGAGAGTATTAGAAATAGGTTGATGCTTTGTGATCATCACCCGATAGTTATTCGAAACGGGTGGATGCTTTGTGATCATCACCCGGTTAGTTATTAGAAATGGGTTGATGCTTTGTGATCATCACCCGACAGTGATTAGGAACGGGTTAATGCTTCGTGATCGTCACCCGAAAGTCATGAGGAACGGGTAGGTGCTTTGTGGTCTCCACCCGATAGTTACGAAAACTGGGTAGGTGCTTCGTGATCCCCACTCGGTAGTCACTAAAAACGGGTTGGTGCTATGTGAACTCCACCCGACAGTCATGAAGAGTGAGATGGTGCTGTGTGAACGCCATCCGGCCGTACCTTCGGTAAGATGAGGACATGACGTTTAGTAGAAAACAACAGAAAGTGTGAGGAAAGAACTAAGAGAAATACATACGGGGATAAACAGATAGAGGGTTTACTTATTGAGCATTATTTTGTGCTCACCCCGTTATTTTCCTTTGTGGATGCAGGATCTAGGTGATGATGTAGTCGGAGGGGCGTCAGCAAGCGAGGAGCGATAGCTACACTGTTTCCCCTGTTTTTGTCTTTTTAAATGGTTTTTTGTAAAGGATGCTCTTTGTGTATAAAAGACTTATTACATATAATAAAAAGAAAAGTTTTGGGCCCATTTTCTATTGTTATTATGCATGCATTGTACTAGTTTACAGCAGTTGTTACAAAAGAGTTCCCAAATAGCAACTTGGATTGGGATTTACTTACCTTGTAATGGAGAGATCTCACTAGCACTTTCCTTTTCTTTACAATGCTTGTCTCTTCTCTACCCTTTAAACAATAACACCATAAGATTTTAATATACAAATATATGCAAAACTTCACATCTAAAGCAAGAATCCTTACCTTAGGATGCCTTAGATTAATTTTCCCTGATGGTACTCATGGTGCTTCCCATTTGCCTGTAGCCCCTTGGGCATGGGTTTGAGCCATGGGGGAGGCGAAGAAATCCCTTAGAGGGGGGGGGGGGGGGGGGGGGGGGGGGGGGGGGGGGGGGGGGGGGGGGGGGGGTGGGGGGGGGGGGGGGGGGACAGTACCTGCCACTTAGGGAGCTGTGTGAACTCCATGGCCGGGCCAGTCAAGGTGTCAGAGCCAGTGGTCCGTTACAACATACATCACCTATGGATGATGCCTAACAGTTCAATAGCCCTTTCACTTTGTCCTATGAAAGGTGACTTGGTCATCTTGCCTAAAAGGCATAACTAGCATACCTCAAATGACTGGAAGTCAAAAGGGTCCAAAACTCCATCCCTTTGAAGTTTTGTAATGCGAGTCTAATTGACATGACCCAATCTACAATGCCAGAGGTATGTATGGTTTTGTTCGCTATGTTTGGCTTTCTTAGTTTCAACGTTGAGAATATCCTTTTTGTTCAAATCAAGAACATATAATCTGTTATAACACCTTGCAATTCCAAATAGAATACCATTCAAATTAAAGGACAACAATCCATTAGAAATCTCAAAACAATATCCTATATTATCCAAAGCGAATACTGAAATAATGTTTCTAGAAATTGCAGGTACAAAATAACAATCTTTAAGTTCTAATAACAAGCCCAAAGGCAAAGACAAACAATAAGTCCCTATAGCTAATGTAGCCATATGTGCTCCATTTCCAACTTATAGGTCCACTTCTCATTTAGCAAGCAATCTACTTTGGCTTAGTCCCTGCACATCAGTGCAAACGTGAGTACCACATCCTGCGTCAATGACCTAAGATGTTAAAGGAGAGAAGTTAGTCTCAATCATAAACATACTTGAAGTCGAAGCATCTGATTCTTCTTGATTGTGAGGAAAGCCTTACAATGCTTCCTCTAGTGGCTAGGCTTGCCACAATAGAAGTAGACTACCTTCCCACCTTTCCCAACACCACCCGCAGGCTTGAGAGCATCCTGTCCTTTAGGCTTGGGCATGGGATTGGCCTTGGCCTTTCCCTTGCCCTTACCCTTTCCTTTACTGGCAGCTACCCGTAAAACAGGCTTGGACTTCTTCAAGTCTTGCTCTGCAGTCCTTAGTATGTTCAAAAGCTCTAACAGGGTTTTCACCATAGCGCTCATATTGAAGTTCATTATGAACGGTGTATAAGAGTCATGCAAGGATTGCAGAATTAAATCCATTTGTAATTCTACATCTAACTCAAACCCCAATGTCTCAAGCCTCTCCATGGGCTCGATCATTTTGAGCACATGAGGGCCAACTTGGGCTCCCTCGGTCAGGCGACTTCCAAACAGTACTTTTGACACTCTGTACCTCTCATGTCGAGCATTCCCTTCGTAAAGCTCTTAAGGTGTAGAATAATGGCAGCAGTGTCCATATTCGCATGCTGCTTCTGCAGCACTGGTGTCATCGATGCTAACATCAAGCATTGAATGCCATCAGCATCATCAAGGAACTTTTGATAAGTATCCTTTCCCTCTTGAGTGGCATCAGGATCAGGCTCAGCCATGTATGGCTTATCAAGGATATTCAATTTCTTTTCGGACTTAAGTATAATCTAAAGATTATGATACCAATCTGAGAAATTGGATCCATCCAACCTGTTTTCTTTCTCGATTATTGGTCGCAGGTTCATAATGCTCATTTTTAAGTGAATCTACAATTTAGAAAAGTAAAGTCAATATAATGTTTATTATTTCTTAATATGGTCTTTTATTAAAAAAACACTCCAACTATTTTCCTCAAGCCAATAGCCCTCACTATTAACTCGGGAAAGCCCGTTAGCTTTCCTAGTGGACTGAGATCCCATCTGGCCCATTTCAAACCTTCGTTGTGGCAAACAAGCCAAAATAGGTTGATTAGGTAGGCTGACAAACTTAATCCACACCAATTGATAGCTCCCACTACCAACCTCAAATGTGAAGTAAGCCAACAAGCCAATCACACAATCCAACGGCCTAGCCATCGTCCTCAAGTGTGATTCCCAGTATCAGTAGAGTGGACACTACATGTTGCTGCGTACACTCAACATGTGTACTTCTCTACTATGCCTATGATGTGTTTATAAACCTTCGCTATGGCGAACAAGCAAAATTGTCATTTTAAGTCGACCTATCATCATTAAGGAAAACTCCAATGAATTTTAACCTCCCACTGGTAGATACCCTTCGCTGTGGTGAACAAGGTTCAGATGAATAGTGGTTTGATTAAAACCATGGTGATGGAAGGCATATGTGACTTAATATATCTTATTTGAGGATTTTTATTTAATGTTTGACCAGATTATTATCTTTGTTAGAATGACATTGTTTGGCATGTTATTGAACATTCAACCTTAATATGCATTCTAAACAAAAAATGAAACGTGCCGATACATGGACCACTAAAACTGATTTCCTCGAGCCTAGAGGAATTAGTGGGAAAACCTAGGGTTTAAAAATATATCTTGGATCTTCAAGTTATTCCTCTTCATAGCTCCTTCGTTTCTTCTTCACGATCATTACAAATAATTTTATAATAAAAAACTGATTCTAATTTACATCAATAAAATCTTTTACCAACTCTGTCTCATATTCAGCTCTTTTTGAGTGAAGAAGTACTTCAAACTCTTATGATCTGTATAAATATTACTCTTTGCCCCGTACAAGTAATGCCTCCATATTTTTAGTGCAAAAACTACAGCTGCCAACTCTAAATCATGCGTAGGGTATCTTGTCTCATACTCTTTCAACTGTCGAGAAGCATAAGCTATTACCCTACCCAATTGCATTAATATAGCACCAAATCCCTGAAGTGAGGCATCTGTATAAATATCATAGTCTACACCTTCCTGTGGTAACACCAGAATAAGAGCTATGGTTAATCTTCTCTTTAACACTTGAAAACTTTCTTCACAAGCATCCGACCATATGAAAGGAGTTCTATGTTTTCTAAGAGCTGTAAGCGGCTTAGCCAACTGAGCAAATCCTACTACAAACTGCTTGTAATAGCCTGCTAGCCGCAAGAAACTTCTAACCTCCTTTATAGTCTTCAGCTTTTGCCACTCTAGAATTGCCTTAAACTTACTAGGATCTACTGATATACCTTCTTTAGAGATAGTATGACCTAGGAAGATAACTTGATCCAGCCAAAACTCACATTTTGTAATATTTTCTTTCTGGCTAGTATACTCGGGAAATAAACAATATTATAAGAAAAGATATAAATATAGATAAGTATGAAATAATGGGCCCATAATTAATTTTTCTTTATATACAAATCTTTACATAATATAATAAAGTCACAAAATAGTAACTCGACAGTATTGCCCAACCCTTCCACTACGTGACGTTCCAAGCGACCGCATCTCACCTACTACCTGCAAAAACATTGAAAACAACGGGGTAAGCACTAATTGCTCAGTAAGTAAACCCGCTATGCTACCCTTCTCTCTCTATTGCTTAAATGCTGAATTTCTTTCCTTACATCACACTTCTCTATTCTTCTCTGTTCTTTCTCTATTCTTTCTCTGTTTCTCTCTCTATTCTTTCTCTGTTCCCATTTTCCACTACTCAAGATAATGGGCATGGTATTATGCATATATATATTATGCATATATATGATGCAAATGCACAAATGCATCAAATGTGCATTTTCGTTTCTAGTTTTCTTATTCTGTTTTCTGTTTCTTTTTCTGTATTTCTGTATTTTTGTATTTCTTTCTCTCTTTCTTTTCTATTCTTTCTTTCTTTCTTTCTTGCCAATCGGACTCGGTTGAGGCATGGATTTGGAACCCTGGCTGTGTGAGTGTATTCTCTAAGTCTGGGTACAATCCTCATCCACATGCACTTCTAACGGATTGTACAATTCTTCTTTATGAATTCTGAGGCCGCTCACTAAAGGCGGCGTGCATGCAGGGCTATGTCACCCATGGGTTCCCCATCGCAACAACCTTCTCTTCTTTTATCTTTTTACACTTTTTTAAATAAAAATTCAGATTTGAGTTTCTTTAATATTCTCATTTCTTTCTAATTACTCTTTAATGTTCTTTAATGCTTTTTCATGCTCTCATCAGTATGTATGCATGTAGATGGTTCATGCTTATAATTCTTTCTAAATTCACATGTTTAGATGCAATACTGCAATATGGAATGCAAACTTGTCATTCTCTACCATCAAAAACTCATCTCAAAATAACACATAATCATACTCATACATGCACTTCTTTTTCACATTTCATCAAACAACTTATGTGCACATCTAAGCTCTAAATTGGCTACACTTCTACTTCTTTTCTAAGCCACCAAAATTTGGAACAAAATCTTCCAAGATTAACGCCAAACCTGTCCAAATTGCACACTCCATAATTTCTACTCCAATTCTTTCATAATTCATCAGAACTCTCATTAAACATCAAACATCAAATACACAAACACAACTTCTCATGGATAAGTTCTAACCATCATACAACCTCAAATCCATCAACAATTCTTCATATAAAACATATATATGCATAAAATAAATTTTCTACACATAATTGCTTCAATCATAACTAGGGTAGGATTTACTTACCTTATAGATGTGAGCAATCCAACACCTTAATACTCTTCTTTGATCCAACTCTCTTTCTCTTAAATCCTATAAACACAAATCATCAAAATTCAACACTTTAAAAATTAAAACTCACTTCTTAGTGCAAGGATCTTACCTAAGGATGCTTGGGATTGAAATTCCACTAAAAATAACCCAAAATCTATGAATTTTCCTTGAAAAAGAATTCAAAAAATTGAGAGAATATGGAGGTGAAGGTGGCGTGAAACTGGAGGAAGAATGGCTATGGTTTCATTCTTCAACTCTTGATATAACATAATATTATTTATAGTTTCCCATTTTACCCTTGCACTTCCTATAAAATTCCATCTATGTCCCTTAGTCAATTACCATAAAGCCCTCATTTTTATTGCATTCTCCATGAAATTCTATCTCTTTTTACTCCCCACATTTTCAACTAATTATGAGTGAAAAGACTTTTTTACCCCTAATGAAATTTTAAGGCATTTTCTTTACACTTGTTCAAGATAACTTTAATAAAAATTAACTAAGGGTGTATTAGGGCATAAGTAAAACTACGTACCTCGATGTGGGCGTTACACATTTAGAAAATTTGGCAAATAGCTTCTTATCTCTCAATCGTTGCATCATAAATCTTAGGTGTTCTTTATGCCCCTCTTTTGTCTTAGAATAAACTAGGATGTCATCAATAAACTCCATAATAAATCAATCAAGACAATCATGAAACACCCAGTTCATTTAGTCCATAAAGACTGCTGGGGCATTGGTTAACCCAAAAGGCATCACTGCAAACTCATAATGCCCATATCTGGTCCAAAAAGCAGTCTTGGCAATATCTTGCTCCGTAACTCTTACTTGATGATCACCCGACCTTAAATCAATCTTTGAAAACACTGCTGCTCTTTTAAGTTGATCAAATAAATCATCTATGCGAGGTAACGGGTACTTATTCTTCACTGTCACCTCATTCAACTCTTTATAATCTATGCACATCCGTAGGGATCCATCTTTCTTCTTTACAAATAAAATTGGAGCACCCTAAGGAGAATGGCTGGGTCGAATAAAACCCTTGTCTAGAAGTTCCTGGAGTTGCTTCTTCAATTCTTGAAGCTCGGCTGGGGCCATACGATAAGGGGTTTTAGAAATCGATGTTGTCCCTGGTGCCAGTTCAGTGCTAAATTCTACTTCTCTTTCTGGAGGTAAACCTGACAAATCTTTCGGAAATACATCTAAAAACTCTCGAACTACTAGCACACTTGTGATCTCTGGTCGTGTGACATCACTACTTTGCACCACATGGGCATTATACCCAGAGCACCTTTTTCTTAACATCTTTCTGGCTTTTACACTACTAATTAACATACTAAGTTGGTGGCCCTCTCCAAAACTAAACTTATCTCCATCATCAAGATTAAATCTTGCTTTCTTGTTTTGGCAATCAATCTGTACTCCACATCTCTGTAGGAAATCCATGCCGAAAATAACATCAAAATCAGGCATGTCAAATACAATCAAATCCATGGTCAAAACTCTTCCATGGATCGCTACGGACTCTCCTAGAAGCATCTCCTGAGTTACCACACTGACACCATCCGACAATTCTATCATAATATGCTGTCCCACTATAATAGGTTTCAAACCTAATCTTTCTACAATCCCATGTGTAATAAATGAATGTGTGGCTCCAAAATCAATTAATGCATAAAGGGGAATTGAATGAAATAATAACTGACCGGTAACCGTAGATGGAATGGCCTCAACTTTACTCTGTGCTACTGTGAATATCCGAGCATTAGTACTTCTGAATGTTTGTCCTACAGGTATAGGATGGGCTTTGTAGTCTTTCATCATATGCGCTAGCTGTCGGCATCTTTAACACATAAGTTGGCCCAAATCTTTAAGACACTCCCCCTAATGATTTCTTCCACACTTCTGGCATTGGGGAATTTCAAAAGTTCTTAGCCTTTTATTTTGCCAATCCCTCATATTCTTCTTTGGCTGAAATCTTTTCTTATTTCTCACTTCCCTATTGTTAGGGACATCATCTCTATCTCTCTATGGAACGGTAGGTGGAACACTAGGTGCTGCTATTGATGGAATTACTGGGGTTAGCTTATGTACAAATATTTCAGCTCGTAAGGCTCGTTCCAAGGCCTCACTATACGTTTGAGGGGGCTGGGCACCTACCATCACATCTTGGGCTATTTCTAGATTTAGCCCATGCACAAACTCATTCATCCTCAAATCTGGCGTGCTCACTATGCCTAGCGCAAACCTTGCCAAGGAATTAAGTCGTACAAAATATTCTTTCACCGAACTAGTCCCCTGTTGCAAACTGATAAACTCTTGAGTCTTTCCATGAACTCGATCAACTGTTCTATATTATGCCTCAAACAATCTTCTGAACTCTCCCCAGGTCATAGTGGCTACATTATGGGCATCATCCATCAATTCCTACCATATCTGGGCATCACCCTTAAATAGTAAAATCGCATACCGAATCTTCTCCTGATCTCATGGGGAAAAGTGGTATCGTATGCTCCACGGACCTAAACCATTCTTCTGCCACTATTGGGTCCATCGTACCCCTAAATTCTGAATGCTGATGTTGACTAGGCAACCCGTAAATAGGCTCAATACGACTACACTATCGGGGGTACTGACCTTTCTCTTTCTTCTCTGGTGGTCAATACTAGAGGTGGAACAAATAGGTCGGGTTAGGCAGGTCAACCCTAACCCGACCTACATTCAAAAGGGTTCAACCCGGACCGCTAATAAGGCGGGCGGGTTGGGTTCCCCCGGGCGGGCCAGGTTGAGAAATGGCAACCTGCGGGTTGCTGTTTTGTCCTTTCTAGAGAAAGGACCGCCAACCCAGCGGGTTGGCCGAAAAAAATAAAAAAAAAAAGAAAAATTAAATTGTTTTTTCCAATTACCCTTTTACCCTTGAAATATAGCCGTTTTATAGCCATTGGAGGGGTCTTTTTCGTCATTTTCTTTTCCCATTTTTTTCCATAAATCGGCCCTAAACTCTTATCTTTTCTCACAACTCAAATTCTCTCATTTTCTCTAATCTCTAATCTCTAATCCCTCAATTATTCATTTATTCTCTTAATCTCTTTGTTATCAATTTGCTCTTATTTTAATTTTTATTAGTTTTTGCAATTTTCAATTCATATTTCCAATTTTCCAATTTCCATATTCCAATTCTCTTTCTTTAATTTTTTATTTCTTCTACATCAATTTTTTTTTTCAACTACAATGGATATATATTTCTCTCCCATCAATTTCAATGATGAAGAAAACTACTATCCTAGTCCTAGTCCCGCTGATTTTACTAACATAAATGCAAGAGATTCAAATAGTCTCACAGCTTTCCCAGTCTCATAATCCAATACACCTCAAAATATGCCCTCGATTCCTCCCCATACAGCTCCTGGTGGTTCTAGAAGTCGTCCTCGTAATCGTCGTCCTCGTCCAACTTCATCTCAAGCTGAAGCGGGTTCATCAACTACTATCGAAAGTGACGACAGACACACATCAGACGTTTGGACGCATTTCGATAAGTTTTATGAGGTAGAAACTGGAGTTCAAGTGAAGAAAGCAAGATGCAAGTATTGTGGAAATGTTTATAAAGCTAATTCAGGAAATGGTACCAGTACTTTAAAAAGGCATGCTAATAAACATATTGCTCAAAATTGAAATAGAGAAACCAATCAAACTCAAATAACTAATATGGGTACTATTTGGCATTATAATTCTGATGTATATAGGGAACAATTAGCTTTATATATTGCTGCAACTGATCAACCTATTAATATGGCTGAAGATAAATATTTTGAAAGATTTATTAAAAATTCATTTTCTCCAGGATTTAAAAGTTATTCTAAAACTGCAACTAGAAATGATTTAATAAAATTGTTTAAGAAAATGAAATTAGAATTAAAAAATAAAATACATACTTATCATGTTAGTGTGGCTCTAACTGCCGATATTTGGAGTGGTAGAGCTAAACAAGATTATATTTGTGTGACTAGTCATTATTTTGATAATGAATGTAAATTAAATAAATCTTTATTAGGATTTAGATTAATGGATGTTGATCATAGTGGTCAACAAATTTATAATAAAATTGTTGAAGTTTTAGAAGATTATGATATTGTTACTAAAGTGATAAGTTTAACTTTAGATAATGCAAGTTCTAATAGTAAAACTATAGATTTTTTTCAAAGTAATTATCCTTTATATAACAATTTGAAGTTTTTCATCAACGTTGTGCATGTCATGTTATTAATTTAATTGTGAAAAGTGGTATGAAAACAATTAAAGAAAATATTGATAGAATTAGAGATTGTTTAGCTTGGATTACTAGTAGTAATAAAAAAAATGCTGAACTTCAAGATGTTTGTATAAAATCAAATATGTCTCCTAGAACTTTTGCATTAGACATGCTTGTTAGATGGAATAATACTTATTTAATGCTTGATTTATGTTTACCTTATGCTAATTTAATTAGTTTTTTTGTAGCAAATAATAGAGGTCCTTATTATTTGGTAGAAAATGATTGGCAAATAGTTAAAGTATTTAATTATTTTCTTAAATTTTTTTACCAATCCTCTTTACAACTTTCTGGTGTGTATTATCATACTAGTACATTGGTAATACATACAATTATAAAAATTTCAGAGTTATTTACAAAAAACAAAAACAACGAAATTTTAAAAGAACCAATAAAGGTAATGATATATTTTTTTTTAAAAATATTTTAAACCCATTCCTTTTCTTTATTGTTTATGTGCCATTTTTTATCCTAGAATTAAACAAGAAGGTTTAGAAAATGGTTTAGAGACATTAACTGAAAATTTACAAAACTTAGCATTTGTCAATCAAATAGGAGAGGTAAAAAATTGTCTTGTAGAGATATATTTCCAATATGAAAACATGTATGGGAACCCGCAAAGACACGAAATACACAGGAAAGTTGCATAAGAAGAAACAAATGAAGACTTCTACACTTGGAATGCATTTAATAGGCCGAAGAGGAACCGAACCCGAAGCACAGACATAGCCTCCTCTTTAGAAGCACAAACGGCAACAACGAATCTACTGTCCGCCATGCAGTCACAGAGTAACGAGCTTCAACAATATTTTGGAACTCCTGAAATGTTACCAACTGATCCACAACAAAGAGCCAACTTTGATGTCTTGGAATATTAGAAAACCAGAAAATGTATT
The DNA here is from genome assembly GCF_008641045.1 of Pistacia vera. Classification (NCBI taxonomy): domain Eukaryota; kingdom Viridiplantae; phylum Streptophyta; class Magnoliopsida; order Sapindales; family Anacardiaceae; genus Pistacia; species Pistacia vera. The sequence goes on from NW_022196172.1 coordinate 181,552, forward strand.
TTTCCAGTATTATCCAGACTTGCCTTGGAGGTTTTTGCTGTTCCAGTCTCAACCGTCTCATCCAAACAAACATTTAGTGCAAGTGGAAGAATTTTAAATGAAAGGAGGACTAAACTTTCACAAAAAATGATTGAAGTCCTCACATGTCTTCGAGATTGGGAACGGTCGCGTCATCAAGATCAACACGAGGTTGTCGACGATACTTTAATAGAATCATTTCAATTTTGTAATATAGATGATATGGATGAGGGAGGTCCTAGTCAACCCCAAAATTAGTTGTTTTGTAAATTGTAACTTGTAAATTAATTGTCAATTATTGTACTATTTTTTCCTTACCAAGTTTTTGTCCCATTAGGTTTTTCTTGGTGAGGTTTTTAACGAGACAATAATTATTGTAATTTCTTATTTTATTTTTTGATAAATGAATAAATTTAATTTTTCTTATATTAATATTTGAAATGTTAACAAAAAAAATTTAATTAAATTAAATTATTGATATTTGAAAAGAAGTTAACTAAAAACAATTTCATTTATTCATTTATAAATTGTTAATTATTCATTTGAAAAGTTAATTAAACAAAATAAAAAAAAAAATAAAAAAGGGGGTTAACCGGGCCCGATCTGCAGCCTGACCCGACGGGTTAGGGTTGGCAGGCCGGGTTGGGCCAGCCAATCCCCCAAAATTGGCGGGCCTAACTCGGCCTGCCTTTGTTGGCGGACGGGTCAAGACCGGCCAAATTGAGTAACCCGCCGCGAGCGGGGTCGGGTTGGGCTGGGTGGGTTACTTTTTCACCTCTACATGTTGATGTACAAACTAATGATCTAATTTATATTTTTTATTCTTCTTTTTGCATAAAAATTTCTAATTAATTAATTATCGTGTTGGCTACTGGAAGCACATAGATTAAATAATTTAAAAATAGTAGAACAACATGATATTATCTGAATACCGTTATAAATAAATTAAAACAAATCTTTTAAAATCTGCTGAGTAAAACTGTAAAAATGTAGAAAATATATCTAAAACGCAATTTTTTTAGTGCTTTATATTATAGAGGGGCAAATTTACAGTAAGCCTTCGTATGGTTCTCCAAATTACTGGACAACTGTTGGTTTGGAAAAAATAGACTGTAGGCCAAAATGTATTAAGCTTCGTCAATAAAAATCTGTTAAATTGAGAAATGATCATTTTTTTTTTTGTCAAATAAAGTGTAACAAATCAAATATTTCATTAAAACTTATCAAGCTTTCACTCAACAATCGTACATAAACTTGAATGAAAACTTATTAACTAATTTCAATTTTTTTCACAAACTTTTTAAATTAGTCAATAATCATCAATCTACTTGACGCTATAGGGGTCATAGGTAAGGGTGTAAGAAATCGCAGAGAGCAATTTCCCAACTAGGCAGCAACTAGAAGATCTTAGGCAAGCACTAGATGAGCTCTGTGCAAGG